>NC_091692.1:924090-1227121 GCF_041296265.1 Equus caballus | reverse complement strand
TAAGCTGACACTTGAGCAGCGAGCAGAAAGAAGGGAGTAGCAACACACGTAGCTTTTTGGGGAAGAAAATTCCAGGTCGAGCAACCAGTTATTGAAAGTTCCTGTGAAGGAGCTTGGAGTGCGCCAGTGTCCACGGTGAGGACAGGGAGATGAGAACTGAGTCTGCAAGGGGACATGAGGTCAGAGTGGGGACCAGCATCTCAGACTAGATAGGCCCTTGGTTTTCCTCTAAGGGAGACGTGAGGCAAACGTCGATTTTGAGCAGAGGAGCTTCAACATATGGCTTAATTTTGAAAGGAACAGGCTGCTGCTGTGAGTTAAACAGACCAAAGGAGGTAAAGGAGAGGCAGGGCTACCAGTCAGGATGTGACTGCAATGATCCCTGGGCTAGAGCGTCAACTGCAGAGTTGATGATAGTTCAAGGGATTGGAATATTATTTTGAAGAAAAAGCCCAGAGGGCTTAGTAATGGATTGAATGCAGGATGTGAACATCAGGAATTTGGGTCCTGAACATGTGGGGAATAATGTCACCATTCAGTCAAATAAGGAAGCAGGGAAGGTAAGTTGGGGTGGTGTGAGCGTCTTGAGGTGGTTTTAGGTATGTTAAATTCAGGTGCCCGCTAGATATCAAAGTTGAGTTGTTGATGAGGCAATTGGGCATATGAGCGTAGACTTCAGGGCAAGTCTTGACTGGAGTCCTCAGTGTTCAGACAGAATGACAGATAAAAGCAAAGCTTGCTAAGAGTCAGAACTCTCAGACTCTCACCCCTTCACAGGGTGGCCCTTGGGCCACTTTCACAGAATCACCAGACGTCCATGGATGAATCAGTGACCATCTGTACTTTAGATCACTCATTACTGTCTATATGTTCTAAGAGTCAAACAAAATTATGTCTTGAATGTTCAAAAAGATAGAGAAAATTGGGGTGAAACCATTGGGAATTCACAGTGATATCACCTATTTTCGGTCAGGCATGATGCTTTATGCATTATCTTACTTTAATCACAAGAAACCTATGAGACAGTCATCATTGTCCTAATTTGACAGAAGAGAATTCTTGGAGGACAATGAATGACAGATAAGTTTACACCCAGTTCTGTCTGATTTCAGAAGTCTCCACTCTTTATTCTGTGCACACCAATTATGTTTCCCAAATTTATTTGACAAACTTTTTTTTCACTAAAAACCTCTTACATCTGCTAAAGCTAGTGTTTCACCAACACATTTTGAGAAGTAATAAATACACTTAATGCATTACTTGGAATTAGGCATTTTAGCTCAAATCGGGAAAAAAAAAATTTTCCAGTATTTTCTGAATATTTTCCTGTTCCAGCTCTGCGGAGGATCCTTTATCTACAGAGCTGTGGGATCTTGTGAAAAAGGTTTTGCTATAGGTTCCTAGAAACCTCATGCAAGCAATGTCTGGAATATTAACACTCCCTCCATCTTCAGTGTTTACATGGAAAGCAGAAAGAGATTATTTCAGGAAGTATCCCAGTAAGTAAGCTATGAGGCAGATTTCATCCAGAAAGGGAAGTACACTGTTACAGGTATGTGTCAGATTCTTATCACATAAAAGATGAAAACAGATCTGATGGAGAGATCAGGAGCTTTGTGAGAGGCACCAAGCTGGAATAATGATGACTAGGCCTCTTTTTATGAGGAAGACAAGCAGGCCAACTAATGAGTGCATTGTTCTACCCATTCTGAAGTATATTTTCTTTCACACTTTGTTCATGGAAATATCTGCTTTTAAATTAGTTTCCAATACTGCTTTCTCACACAACACTCTATGATGAATATAGAATGGTTAATGGGGTCAAGATTGCATGCAAAATCTCAAGATTTCTTCTCTTGAGTAAATATTTCAGTGGGATTTACAGTAGTCCTATATGTCGACTTGTCACTGCATTTGACCATAAAGAAAACCTCTCATGGAGAAATTGTCAAATCCATTATTTCATGGATTCTAAGAAACACTTTTTTTTTTCACATTTTACATCTCTAAAAATTGAGATGCTCCTTACAATCAACACTGTGTCAAAGTTTACTGGAAAGGGTTTTTCCCTCAATGACAGATTAAATAATGATATATATTACAATAACTGGCATTTTTAGATGACATAAACCATAACTTAAAGTGAGTGCTTAGACTTTGTTAACCTAGAAGTTTGGAATAATTTAAAATCCTAGGGACCATGGGATCACACCCTCTAGGTGATTTAAGAAAGATTACTACGTACTTAGAAACCAGGTTTGTTCCCCAAGAAATAGTCATAGCGATGTTCATGTAAGAATACCTATACTTTATGTAGTGTTTTGTAGCCATAAAGTAAATTTATATCCATACATTATTTTACTTTATTTCGCTAAAATCCCTCAAAGATCTTTTCTATTGCGTATTATAAATGTACTCTATGCTGATGTCTTAATCATAGGTTTAGTATGAATGGTCAGTCAATTCAGTCAATGATGGAGAACTGGGCAGCATATTATTCAAAGATAATGACTAGTCACATTTGCACTTTTTGAATGTTGCAGAGTTGAAACTCAACCCAACGCTTCCTGATTCAGTTTAGTATGGCTTCCTCCATGTTACTGCTAGCAATCCCCCTGACTCAGCATTCTTGTACTAATCCACCTGTCATTCCTACTGCTTTGGTGCTCTCACTCAAATTCTTAATGTTCATTGTGTGAGCATAATTTTCCTTCCTCCCTTTTTCTGTCCCCTCATAGATCCATTTACCCTTCACTTTTCTGAGCATCTATATTATGTGTCAGGCACATAAGATTCATTGAGATCACATTTCAGGAAAATATTAATGGAATGCGAATTTTATTATATTCTCTTATAGGAACATAATTCTGCTATGAATTTGTCCCAATAAAAGCTCTTTTCCCTCTCTTTGCTAGCAGATAATGCAAAAGGAGAATTTGGAATCATTTCACAATCTTTAAGAAACTTAACATAGGCTTGGACCCTCGAGTTATCTGCTGTGTGTCAGCTCTGATGTATATCCAATAAACTTGAATGAGATGAGAATCATCTAACTACATTCAGAGCTGCTGAACAAAAGGGGCTGAAGCTAATTCATAAATACAGGTTTGCATTTTGATTTCCAACCTATCAGAACATATTTCAACGTGAACAAAAAAGCTCATCCCACTGATATTTTTTCTCCCTGGAAAATAAGCTTATGGGTCACAGAGAATTATATTAACATATTCAGATGGAACATTGTGTAAATAAACCATTTCAGGGGGGTTATATTTAGATATTATAATGAAAAAATTTTTGGAATTTTGGGCAGGAAGATCAGCAAATGATAAAGGCTATTATAAATGAATCTTACAGTTTTTCTTCTGATATATCAGTCATCTCTACTATAGAATTCTGACTTTAAATTGCTGATTCTTAGAAGCATTATGAACCAATACTTCAAAATAAATTATGATTAGAAATGAGATTTATTCATCACTTTTTAGACTGGATCATGAGTCACAACCACAAGAGACAAAAGTTGTCCATGTAATAGTACACAACGTCTTCTTAGATTCCTTCTATGCAAAGAAAAACATAGTATAGAAAATTCTGGAATGACATACTCTAATGGGATGTTGATAGATACTGAACTTAAACTGAACGAAAATTGGCTCCAAGGGTTATTTCACACGCCCCAGCCATTTCTTCATCCTACTTTGTCTCATTTCATGACTCCAGAGTGAAGACTACTTGCTTCTGGTAAATTACTGCAAAACACAGGGCCACGTTTTTTTTTCCATACTCAAATAATCACACCAAATCCCCCTCTTCAGAAGCATTATTTAAAATGCAACAGAATTGACAATATCAATTTTATACTCTGTTGGATAATGTAAAAAATACATACCTTGAGCAATCACTCATAAACACACAACTTAAGATGGAGGAAATAAATGTAGTTTTCCGTTTGACTATTAGTGGTAATAATAATAAAACAAACCAAAGTGGATCTAAATTTTGTCTCTTTTCTTTGAAAGTATCTTAAAACCCTCAATGGTTAAGCTTGGAATGAAATATAGCAACAGAGTCTCGGATATATTTGTGAGAAGACGCTGAGAGGTGGTTTAGTAACACAGCATTTTAGAGCTAAATGCTATGAGGATCAGAATGTATCCAAGTATCAAATTATAGTGTATTAAGAAAAGGGCAAGTAGGAATCTGAGGGACTGAGTTCCATGCTGCATGTGAAATACTGAAACTGGAAACTTTAATCTGAATTTGCAAATCTGTTTAAAGAACTATCATTTCATCTGCTCTTCTTTAGCTATCTTTAAATTTAGAAGATTTCATGCAGGCCCCAGCTTTTAATATAATTTAATATATCAATTACTCTCAAATCTGTGCCTTCAACCCCCCTTTCCACTCAGACGAGAACTCAATGATCCCACTACCTACTTGACTTCTCCAACTGGTGCGTAAACAGGCATCTCAATCTGAATATGGACATTTCAATCTCCTAATCCCTTCCCCCAATAATCCTCCCACATCTGCTTTGTCTCCAGAAATGGCACCATCTACTCAATTATTTAGGTGAAAAACCTAGAAGTTATCTTTGATTTGCTTTTTCTCACCCCTAAAACCCAAGCCATGAGAAAAACTTGTTATGATTACATTCAAAATGTATCTAGGACCCATCCCTTTGCTCCATCTCCGCGGCTCCCATGTGTCCTCCAGCACTACTCAAACCAATCTCCTTCTTCCACTCTTGAAGACCATTCTTGACACAGAAGCCATAATGAAGCTTATGGATACCCATCAGGGCATGTCACTTTCCTGTTGGAAAGCCTCCAATGCCTTTCCATCGTACTCAGAATAAAATCTAGTCTTTCTCATGGTCTACAGGGCCCCACATAAGTTGGTCTCCACTTACTTGACTGACCTCCTCCCCCACTCACTTGCTATACTCTAGCCACACTGTTTTCTCCGATCTGAACCTTCCAACATCATTGCTCTTGCACTGGTATTTCATCCACCAACAACACATTGTTCCGAACAGTGTCATGTGGCTGAAACTTCTCCCCACTGGAGTCCCTGCAGAAGTGTCCAGTCACAAGGGAGTGACTTCCTCACTAATCTCCCAGCCACTCCTCTGTCACATCATCACCTCGTTTTATCCCTTTGTAGCATTTCCCAGTGTTAAAGTATCAGGGCCATTTATTTGTTTACTATTGTCTCCTGTAGTAGAATCTAAGGGCCACGGGGGCAGTAACTTTGTGCTCTTCTCTACTACACCATGTTTATTACCTAGCACATGTCACATAGCATGTGCTCATTTATTCAAAAAATGAATGAGGACTATGCCATGACTGGTACAGAAATCTTCAGGAGCCAGGAGTGAGAGCTACTGAAAATTCATCAGCTGTCTCACGTTCATCCTGCCACCTTGGGCATTCGGGTAGAGAAGGATGAATCCCTGGGGCATGTCCTTGAGGGTGTCTAGACTCTGGCAGGACGTGAACAAGACATAGGGCTGACAGACGGCAGCACTTGGACCAAATCTAATTTAAAGCTGTGCTTGTTTGTCTAGCAAATTACATAAATGATTCTGATTCTGAAGGCTTCTCTAGGATACTGCACTTTCCAGCTCATCGCAATCCCCACCAGTCCCCGTTGCCTTTTGCATGACAGCTGTACCGGTACTACGTACAGTATTTGCCTGACTCCTTAAAGCAATCGAGGTTTTTACACCTGGACTAGATTCTCTCTAAGATTCCTTTCTGATCTGAGCCTTAGAGAAGCAGAAATCTGTTAACACTTTTTTTTTTCTTAAGCAGAAAGATGGCAGAGGGATAAGAGGGAGAAATAAGGAAAGACAAAAAAATTTTCAATATGTTTTCTCTCAAAAATATACATGGAAAATATATACAATGTTAAAATCGGTAAGTATTGTAAATATACAATGCCTATAAGGAAGAAAGACTCACTAAATTCTTCTACAAAAGTGATACTGAAATTGTTGTTTATATGTTTGAGTTAGATAGTTTAATGTCTTTTCACCTACTTTTAATCTAGAATAAATGTATTGACAAATGTTGTGACTTTGGAATTATATAATTATACGAATATGAAGTAATCTGTTTATAAAACTTCTAAAACTCATGAAATCATATATAATATCGCACATGGAAATTAACTGGGATCCTGCTTTAAATATTTTAAAACCTATAAAACCAGTCATTGAAGCAGAACTTAAAATCAAAGTATTTCTATACATTTTGTATGCAGTTTCTCAAGGAAATAAATAAACTAAAACTCCTTTTCTCATTTACTAAAGCCTTTATTCTATTATAAATGTGGCATCTAACCTTCATTGATTTCACTGATTTAAGGTGGCCCACGTTTAATTTCTAAACTTTAATCTTTCAATATAGTGCTAAATTTTTAGAACGGAAACATTTTAAAAAGTAATATCTGCACGTGTGGGGAAAAAGGTCTATCTGATAATGAAACGGCAGTTTTTATTACCATCTATAAAACCCTCATTAAGACTGTCACATGAAAGCTAAGCTTTCACGTTCTGTGCTGTAGAAGTCAACTGTTCCAGTGTCTTCTCAGCCTTTTGTTTCTACCCCTTTCTGCCAAAAAAAAGCCCATACAAAAAAACCCCACACAAGTCCGTATTAAACTTAGCCCTGAAAGAGTGCATTCAAGCAATTAAAACCAGCTGAGGAATTAAACCCGCACAACCTTGAGGGCTGTTATTTTAAAGAATATAAGTCCGCAGATTTATTTTCTTTAGTGGCCACCATGCTGTGACAACCAATTTCTTCATTTTACTTTCATTTTCTACCACACTTACATCTTGTTGAGAGCCATCAACTTTTTGTGGTGATAAATAGTATCTTCTACTTTAATAGAATTTTTGTTTGATGGATCTTTTTTGTTTTGTCATTTAGTAACAAACATTTAGCAAACCTTAGTTTCATCACAGTGAATTAAAATTTATGAACATTTTGCTATAGAAGTGCATACAAATCTAATGTACAGAAACTTAGTAACAGAATAAATTTAAAAGTATACATTCTTATCCATGGAGGCAAATTACAGGATCTTTGGGTTCCCAGATAAAGCTCAACATTTGAAATCATTTGCAACTAATTTTAAATTGCAAAATAAACAAGGTTTATATCCTTACTTACTTTTCTCTGAGAGTTGGAGACATTTTGTAGGGTTATGTTAAGCTAAGATTATAAGGCAAACTCAGTACTCACTTGTCGGACATTAATGCCTGTTGTTCACACGTGTGTGTGTTTGTGTGTGTGCACGCGCACTTTAAATTTACTTGTAAAATGGCATACTTAAGTCCTTTACATACCAGTGAAGGTCACTTATGAGCATCACATTTTGACCCAGGTAGCAATAGTGTAATGAAAATTTGATTTTTCATCTTTATTACTATTTTTACCTAATATTAATTTAAATTAATAAAAAAAACATAGCTTCGATTTATATTTTACTCTCATATCTGTTAACAAATGGGTAGAGGTGGAACTATGTAAACCTGGTAGCTACTGTAAGCCATAAAACTAATAATTCACTTAATTTTTGTAAACCCTGTTAGTAATGTCATAAAAGGAAAAGAAATGAGACAGATAACAGGGAAGGAATACTACACTTCAAGCTAAAAGCATTTAGCCCAGTGATAGTTTGGCTAGTTCATAACACCTATTTGCTGGTACCCAAACAAATAGTGTCCTAAGAAAGAAAACTCATGACTAAACTGAAGTTATTTGAAAATGTTCACAATTAACTGTGTGCAAAAATTTAACTTTGAATATGAAAGGAAAAAAAAGCCTGTACTAAAAAGTACATTTTAAATGAAGCAAGTAAAATTAACAGTAATAAAGCAAAAAAAGTAAAATAAAAAAATAAAGTAAAATTACAAGAAAATGCATTACAAGGATGCAGATTCACTGCTGACACAGCCTTACAGGCATGTTAAGATTACGGAAAAGACAAAGAATATAGACCTATACACATTCATAAGAAAGGCACATTATTTGGGTATATCAGAGGAAGATTTACCTGGAATATTATTTTAAAATATGTTTAAAAAATACTTTCGATGTCATTAATTCCTGTTTACACCCGCACAATTAGATTCTATCATCAACAGTGCATGCCTAGGACAGACTAGAAATATTGACTTCTCCAGACAGTAGTTAACTGCATTCCTAATGTGAAGCGTGCACTGACCTGTCCCCCTTGAAGAAATAGGTTTTCCCAACGTCCTCCCACCAAATGGCTGAGTCAATCCCATGAGGGGGAATTCCGCTTCCGAGAGTAATCAGGTCATGAGGGTAACCAGGTTGAAGAGTCGTGTCCTTGAACACCCAATATTTGTTACCTGTATGAAACAAGCACAAATACAGAATACACTGATTTAACGTCAGAAATCAGAATACACACAATGCATTTAAAATTATTTTACATGAAATAACTCAGTAGCAGTCACATCTGGAATAGCCATGTTATTTTTGAAACAACAACCTTATTTTCAAGAGTGGAGATAATGAGTAACTTCAATAACGCAATCAGCATTTGTGAATTGATTTAAGAAACAAAAAAGATCTACAACGTGCCATAAGGAAACAATTCTGAATCAAGGATGGAGGATTCTCCCTCCAGGAATCAGAGGCCGGAGTTTTGCTCAAGGCTCAACCATTCCTGTGTTTTGTGCTTTCCTATTCCCTCATATTGTTTTACTGATGATAACCTCTACTCTATTAAAGCACTTCCTCTAGGCTCCTTTCCTCTTATTAAATAAACATTCCCAGTCCCTCTAGTCATAAAGTCTTCCTGCTTTGATCCGATGCCCTCTTCCAGCTGTCACACCGCCTCTCTCTTTAAGAGTGATAACTGAGGGGAGGAGAACGTAACCCTAACCTTGTTAGGAATTGCTGGAGCACGGCGATACTAAAAAGAAAACAAACTTTAATCAGTTTTATTGCTGTTTTGAAATTATCTGCAGACAACACGGTTCCTCACGCCCTAAGGCCCTGGCCGACCGTGCCCACAGCTCCCCTGTTCCGTATGCCCCTCGAGTAGTCTACAGCCATTCCTCACTCCACTGAAAGCTGATCTAATGCCTATTGTCCACAGAAACCTTAGTCCTGGAGTCACCAATGCCTTCCAAGGAAACAACTCTCCACACTTATCTATCGACACAGTTGCCCACTTAAAGTGCTTTTCTCCCTGAGCTGCCGGAAAACCATTTTTCTTTTGTTATTATTGTTTCTCTTTCTTCTCTCCCTGCTGCTCTCTGGGCAACTTTGACTTTACTCAGTCCTTGGATGCTGACCTTTCCCAGGACTCTGTTCTCTGCCCTCTTCCCTTACTCTAAACCAGGGTGGGGGGAGGCGGGGTCACAAACTCAAATACCAAGGGCCAGGTTAGAGATGGCAGGAGTGGAGTGGTAGGTATTCAAATATTGAGACACTTCCACAAAAGCCAGTGAACGTCCATTGTCCTAAAGGCCTACCCCCCACCCTCCTTCCTGAGTCCTCTTCCCCTGGTCCTTCTGGATCTTCCTATAATCAGGCAACCTCTTACATCACTAACTCCTCCTGGGGTTAATATCTGACAAAGTAAAACAGTTAATGTCTGACAGTATCCTCCGTACTTTCTGGTTGATAGAAGGCTTTACTTTTTGTTATAATATCTCAGTACTACTCCTAGATGAGCATTATGATAAACTGTAGCATTCTTGTTATACCTAAAGGAATTAAAAAATATTAAAACAATGTACTTACCTAAAACAACACAACACAAACCAAAAAACACACCTTCAGGCTGGATTTAGTTAGGAGTCTTTAACCAGGAGTAATGTCATTTACTCCAAGAGCTTCTACTGCCATTTGATACCATTTTAAACTAAAACAATATTTACTGAGTACCTTTCGTGTCCCAAGTATCATGTTAGGCACTAAGGATACTAACGGGAACAAGACATACCTGATCGCTACCCTGATCACCCTACATTATAGCGGATTAGGCAGATGAAAACCAAGTGTACAAAAATATAACTGCGGTAATTGGAAAACTAGTGAATGCTATGAAGGAAACACATCAGGGGCTGAGAAAAGAAGACCAAAGGGGAATTTACCTCAAGTGCGATCAGGAAAGCTTCTCTGAAGAAATAACACTTAAGCCAAAATTTAAAGAAAGAGAAGAAGATGCTATCTAAGCAAAGAATGTCAGGAAGAGCATCGCAAGCAAAGAGAGCTTGGTACGAGGAAAGAACTGAAAGACCAGGGGAGAGTCGCGAGGAGTAAGAGCCACGCCCTGAAACCTACCTGAGGGATGGGGATCTTACCTTGAGTGCACTGGGGAGCCATTAGAGAGGGTAAATTAGTGGACAGACAGGACTGCTTTATGTTTTCAAAAGATGGTTTTTCACTCTTTTGTGGAAAATGGATTATAGAGGAATGAATGGAAATGAGAAGACCTATCAGGGGCCTTCTATTAGTTGAATTATCATCAACAATTTACTTACCCTGCTTTAGTCACTGGAGATATAGGCGTGAACACGAGATAAAAAACAATACGTTAATGTAACAGTGATGGGGTGGGGGTGCTTCTTGGTATCGGACACAGGAAAGATCCCTATATTCAGGCAACATGTGAGTTATGACTTACATAATTCAAAAGAGCCAGCTCAGTGAAGATGGTTTGAAAGAGGAAGCAGGAAGGACAAATGCCCTAATCGGAAGAATCTCGTGAGACAGCTAGAACACAGTTTTGTAGGAGTGTATAGTAAGAATAGAGATGAGGATCATGGGGCCTTTGTCAAAATTTGAACTTTATTATAAGTGAAATTGGAAGCTATTGATTGTTAAAGAGTTCTTTGTTAATAGTCTGGAATAAGGTGACCTCAAATGACGGAAAGGAGAAAGTGAAGTTGCAATATACTTCGGAGATGGAATTGATAGGTGTTACTGGTGGGTTGGCTGTAGGGAACAAGACAGAGATGGTGTCAAGGATAATCCTCAAGTTCTGACTTTCGTAAATGAGAGTACAACAGTGTTACATAACAAGACAAAGGAGATGGGGTGGGTGTGCCACGAGGGTTCAAGTCAAGACTTTGAGACGTCAGTGAGACATCTAAATGAAGAAGTCAAGGAGGAAACTGGATATGTGAGTTTGAAGATAAGAGTTTGTAAGTCACAAGCATAAATATGGCATTTACTAATTTAGTATGTGAAGACATTCTCCGGGGAAGAGGAACCAGGACCAGGCTTCTGGAAACATGTAATCCTCGAAGAGATCCCATAAGAGAAGAGGGCGGGGTAGGCAAGTGAGAAGGAGGTAGAAGAGGCAGGGAGGAAGACTAAAGTGAAAGAAAACCTCAGAAGCTCAAAAAGAGAGTGATCATATATGTCTGTCTCTCATCCAAACATCCCTTGAAACCCAAACAGTATATATAGTTACCTACCGGGATTTCCCTCAATGTTGACCCACAAGTTCGAATTTGAGCTCATCCAAGGACCTTTCTTCTTGTGTCCCCTATTTGGGTAGACGGCATGCTAGTCACTCCATGGATCATATCTGAAACCCCCCTGTTCTATTTTTCATATCTGATCGATCATTACATTCAGCTGATTTGATTTCCTAACTCCTTCTTAAGCCTGTCCCCTGCAGTCTATTCTTGTTGTCACTGGTACCAGGAAAGCCTTTCAATCACCCTGCCGAAAGGCAAGTGCCTTGTCCACAAGCTTGAAAGTAGGTCCCATTGTTCTCCAAATCCTCCCTCTATGTTACTACTCCAAGCCTAGGGCCATCAAAATTCTGCAGAGTTATGGAGATATGACTTAAGCATCTGAGCAGAGATGAGCAGAGCCGTCCACATCTCCTTCTTGGGAGCACAACCCAGGGAACACTGACAGACTGTTCCATTCAGTAGGGAAGCCAACTATTTATGACATACCATGAGGCCTGAGCCGCCATGATGGCCTTAGGCAAGCAGACACTACGAGAAGGTAGAAACTGACCAATCAGAGAGAGGGACTGAAAGAGAAAACAGAATGGAGTGGATGCAAAAAGCAAAGTGAAAATAGGAGAGTGGCCAGGAGGCCTATGAGGGAGGTGGCCAATGCAGTCAGATCCTGAGCCGTGTGGGCTCCTGTCACACAGCCACTTCTCAGCTCGATTGCCCTCACTGGGTTTACTTTTCTTTTAACAGAATGAGACTTCTCAGTATAAATTTCTGACCATCACACAAGATATTAAACATGTTTGAGCTCAAGTCTGTTGGCCAAAGTCCCGGCATTTAGCAGTGCACCACGCTGTCTTCCAGCCATGTGCCTAACGAGCAACCCTTTTCTTTCTAGCTCACATTATTGCAATAGCCTCCTTTCTTCTCTCCCTGCCTTCAGTCTCTCTTTCATCTCTCTTCCACAAAGTCATTGAACGGGTCTTTCTAAAATGCATACCTGATTTTACCTCTCTATTGTTTAAATTTTTCAGTGGTTTCCCACTGCATTTGGGATAAAACCCACACTTATCTATACGTCATTTCAAGGTTCTTCTCAATATGAGTCTCTTATTTCATCTACATTCCATTTACTTTCATTTCTGGAGAATGGGTATGACTCTTTCAAAACTTAGCTTGACGTCATTTCTCTGGAAAGCAGTTCCTATCTGAGTAAGGCGGGCCTCTCACGTCGCCAGAGTATCTAGTCTTGACCTTTATCATATTACTCAGGACACTCTGCTTCAATGAATCACGAGCCTGCCCCCTACTCTGGGCTGTGGGAACATGAGGGCAGACATTGTATCTGATGTCATTTTCCTGTAAGACCTTACATATAACGCCAGGAAAGTAACAGGTGCTTCATAAATGGCTATTGATTCAAAGACCCATGTTGAATATTACACGAATAAGTACATACAAGGTCAAAAATCCAACAGAAGGTGACAATAAAGTCTACATAAATAACATTGTGGGCCTTAGTCTTGAATTTTGCTAAGAGAGCAGGAAAAATAAATTTTACAACCACTAGCAAGTCTGAGAGAATATAAAGGCACGCCCCAGTATTGTGTTGGAAGACCATTTAAGTGATTATATTTAACTGAGTGTTGGGAAATACTATCATAAAAATATACAACTATCCTGAGTCATTGTTTAATCTGAATATTTTATAAAGAAAAAACCACACCCCAAAGACCCAGATCACTTCCTTGCCAGAGTCGGTGAGATGGAAAATCCAGAGAGGGTTTCCCAGCTTGCTCCGTATTTTAGGCATAACTCCGTGGCATTTAAAATAGAAAGTCTTAAAACAATAGAAGAAAAAGAAAGTCCTCTTCTGTCAGCCTATACTTCAGTAACTTACTGCATCCTTTCCTTTATCTCACTTTTAATTAGCAAATGGTACAGAGTTTCAACGCCTCCCATGCCAGCTATTTAGAGGAAACCTTTATCAGCTCAGCTCAGTTGGTTGCCCCTTCTTTCAAGCAGGAACACTCGAGTATGCCTTGGAATACTCCTGTTTGCAATTCCTAAACTCCATTTTTTCCATGAAAATTTCTTCACATTCTTTCCAGGCCTTGATATTCCTGGGCTCACGGATACCCAGGTTCATGTTGCATGAGAAAATGTTCATAGAAGCTTAGTTTATACGTTATCCAGGGTGTCTCAAGAGAGCATAATGTGTCCAAAAAACAAAAAGAGTTACTGTTCTTCCAGGATATTCTTATTATATAAAAACTATTTTTTTAAATGTGTTTTGGAAATACTTGCCCATACTATTGGTCGAGTGTTTTCCATCAATAAAAGGTAGAACAATCAGCCTTTCACCATTAACGATCAAGACTTTTGCATAAAAGGTGTCAATTAGCCTTTTTTTTTCTGTTAGAAATGAACACTGGGGGATTTTGAAAAATGCACTTATAGTCCCTTTAAAAACAAAGCAAAATAGAAAACTCACCAGCAAATATTCTCTAAGGTTGCATGATGGGATCCCAGCAGTTATACATAAAAAAATTAAGAAAAACAACCTCTTGCCTGCTGAGTAATTGTGGCATAGAATTCAAGAAAATAACTCAACAATGATTATAAGTTATACATTTAATTTTGCAAGTGTTTATTAAGGAAATACAATTTTACAATTCCTTTCGTATCCTGATGAGGTAAGATTTTCACATGACAAAGCTGAAGTGACTTTGTTTCTATTTTTCAGATTTTTGAGTAACTATGTGTGATTTATATTCACCTCTTTTCGTTTTTCTTTTTTTACATTGGAGAGGTAGATTTTTAACTACCTTACCATGAGATGGTCTGGTTCTCAAGGAAAATATTGCCTCTTTGGCAGAATGAAGGCATTTACTGGATTTCATTTGAGGTTGACATATTCTGGAATAAATGGAAAAAACTGGTCCTTACTGACATTGTACTTGGCAGAAGGCAGAGGAAAATATCAACAAGTCTTGAGTTAAAGAAAGAGAAGCTTATAAATAAAAAGAATAACCTCAAAGAATATTTAGAGTTGGAGAGGACTTTACAGATCATGTACTCCAGCAATTCTTCAATGAGATTCATCCACCCCTCCATCCATTCAATGTCAGTTTATCAAGACTCATAGCCAGTCAGTGGACTAGGAGCCGCAGACACCCGACGTAGGAAACCCACAAGGTTCCTGTTCTTGCGGAGTGATGGACCAGCAGAGGACAGAGACACTAAGCAAATAATCCCATCAAGAATTTTAACTTATATGTTTATTCCTATGACTTTTTAAATTTTAAAATTTGCATCAAGAGGACGGTGCCCATTCTGGAGCCTCAGATTCATAGCTGCTTTCCTAACAGCCTTGGACTGACCAGCTGTTGCTAACGGGACTGCGCTGTATTGTTCCGATGTACTAGATCAGAAAAATGGTTGCGAATCTAGCTTAACACATTTATTCTACAGGCCAAAGAAGTCATGTGCTTAAAACCACACAACCAATCGCTAATAGACTGGGACTACAGTAGAGGTATTTTAATTCAGCACTCAATTTACTATTCCAAATTGACTCTGAGAACAGAACACTTTTACACTCTGCCTGGCTTTCAGAATTGCTGATGATTTCCTGCTTCCTTCCCCCCCTTATCAACTAATCACTCCACATTTATCATTGGAAGTGGTTATTAATTAATCCACTGTGTTCTGCTCATGGCTTGTTCATTGTATTCTCAGTAATCAGATGCCCTTTATAACATTAATTAAAGACGATCAACTGTATTCTTGTCTCCTTAGAGTCCACAAACCTCTACTTATATATTTATATTGTGTATCTTTTATTACAACAGTGGTCAGTAAACTAGGGCCACCAACTGCTGCCTGTTTTTGTAAATAAAATTTTATCGGAACACAGCCACACCTATTCATTTACAGACTGTCCAGTCTGCTTTCCCCCCACGATGACAGAGGTGAGTAGTTATGACAGAAACCATATCATGCGCAAAGCCAAAAGTCTTTACTCTGTGGCATTTTACAGAAAAGATTAGAACATAAATTCCTTAAAGGCTGGATTTTCTTCATATGAAAGAAGCCTGCACTTAGATTACTCAATAACTATCATTTACGGGGCTGATTTCTGGTCGATATTGATATATTTTTTGAGAACACTTCAAAAATTAAAAAAAATCGTCATAAAGAGTTAATATTTTCTTTACTAGATTCTGTGGCTTAGTGGAGCATTTCAACAGCTCTGAAATCAGATGGAGCTAGAGGGTCACGGCTCTACCAACTGGTAGCTGTGAGGTCTTGGGGAATTCAACACATCTGAGACTTCCTTTCCTAATTGGCTCATACAATACTAACACCTCTCTCTCAGAGTTCTGGAAATAATGAGAAATCAGATGTATAACACACCCACACCACACCCAGATCATGGTGCCCAAGAAATGGTACTTATTAAGACAATATTTCACTGATCAAATTTGCTTGCTACCTACTCAAATAAATAACGTCAATAATAAAATGATTAAGTATACAGATCTCTCTGTTAGCATCGATTACTTGGATTAAGTTTTAATTTCTATCTTGTTTATAGGAAGGTTACTCAAGAAATGTGAATAAATGTCCAACTCTGGAGTTCATGTGACTTTTTTGTTACCAGCATCTATTTTCCTGGGTTCTACAACATTATCGAGTAAGGGAGAGTTCTGAATACTTATGCAAATGTGCCAACCATCGAGTTGTGCAGCTTAGTTCTCCCTGCAGGAAAGAACTGGCCATTGAGCTGAATGCCTTTGGTTTGGTCAACGCCATGCTCTTCTTGTGCAGTCCAGCCAACGACTGAGCATGGTGTGTACTAGATCCTGGCCGTTTCTGCCCCACTGAGACTCCTCTGACAGGCGGTCCTTGCGCTGGAGCTGCTCACTGGGTTTGCCAAGACTCTATCCCATTCACAGCACAGTTGGAGCCTCCCAAGGCCCGTCCTGCCTCCTCCACCATCATCTTTCACAGGTTTCCTTCCCTCCCCATCACTTTATCTCAGTGTCTGCTTCCCAGGGATTCAAACTGACACAGTCAATGAAAGGATATGACAAAAGTTTTTGAAAATGAGGAGAAATTAGATATACAAGTATTACTGATGGGGAAATATTGTAGTTTGAAGTATTAAAAAAAGGTATAATAAAAACATATCAGACTTTTTGAATCCTTGTAATTAGGTAGAGGTGAATTATCAAGGGAGATTTTCAAATATTATATTTTTGGCCACTTGGTTTAGATGATCACTTCACGTCAATGTACCATATAAATATTAATACTAAAATTCGCTGAATATTCATAATTCAAGAAAATAGCACGATTCACATTACAAAACTGTTTTTGCGGGTACCAAGGCCACTGAATGTAAATTCAGTAAATTACTCTCTTGTATGTAAACTAGTCTCTTGTAAGTCTTTAGGCATCAATTTTCCATTACCTCCTATAATCACCACATTCACCTATCCATAGCAAAAGTTCTCTTTTAGGTTATCTGCTGTACTACACAAGAAACAATGTATTTCTGCCTCAAATGAACTTCACGTGCACTCCCTAAACCTTTCAAGAGTGAGGATTTGCAAACAGCATAAAAAAATGGCTGCTTGCCACTATGGAAAACAGTGTGGAGATTTCTCAAAAAATTAAAAGTAGAAATAGCATACAACCCAGCCATCCCACTATGAGGTATTTATCCAAAGAACATGAAATCAACAATTCAAAGAGACTTATGCACTCATATGTTCATTGTAGCATTATTCACAATAGCCAAGACCTGGAAGCAACCCAAGTGCCCATCAGTGGATGATTGGATAAAGAAGATGTGGTATATCTATACAATGGAGTACTACTCAGCCACACAAGAAGACTAAATTGTCCCATTCGCAACAACACAGATGGACCTTGAGGGTATGATGTTAAGCAAAATAAGCCAGATGGAGAAAGACAAACACCATATAATTTCATTCATATGTGAAAGATAAACAAACACATGGGCAAAGAGAACAGATCGGCAGTTACCAGAGGGGAAGGGGGCTGGAGGCTGGGCATATGGGATAAAGAGGCACACATGTATGGTGACTGACAAATAGTTATCTACAAGTGAAATTTCACAATGTTATAAACTATTATGACCTCAATAACATAATTTTTAAAAAATTAAAAGAAATGGCTGGTTTATGAGTATTTGAAATAAAGCAATAATGCAAGTCACATAAACCATTTCTTAAGGAAACAGTTCTTTTTCTGCCATCTTCCAGCACCACATATTGTAGACAAATCTTTTTTTTTTTTTGGGTTAGGAAGATTGGCCCTGAGCTAACATCTGCTGTCAATTCTCCTCCACTTTGTATGTGGGATGCCTCCACAGTATGGCTGATGAGTGGAGTAGGTCTGTGCCTGGGATCTGAAGCCGCGAACCTGGGCCGCCAAAGCAGAATGCATGGAACTTTAACCACTCAGCCAGGGGGCAGCCCCTAGACAACTTTTTTTTTTTCCCTTTGAGGAAGATTAGCCCTGGGCTAACTACTGCCAATCCTCCTCTTTTTTGCTGAGGAAGCCTGGCCCTGAGCTAACATCCATGCCCATCTTCCTCTACTTTATATATGGGGACGCCTACCACAGCTTGGCTTGCCAAGCGGTGCCATGTCCACACCTGGGATCCGAATCGGCGAACCCCGGGCAGCTGAGAAGCGGAACGTGTGAATTTCACTGCTGCACCACCGGGCCAGCCCTGACAACCCTTCCTTTTTGATATATGTCTTTTGTATGTCTTCTTACTCCCAAACTTTATTACCCTCCTCTTTTCTGCCTGAGATATTTTAATTCCAATTCAATAAATGGTTTTTGCCTCTTGAAACAAAACTGTCCAAGATCAGGACAAGTGCTATTAAAGCTGAGTGACAGCAACAATATGAATTTTGAGACAACTTTTCAAGTCCTTGACTTTGACTGTGACTGATTTTGACAACACTGGGAGCTTCGCTTCAAATTTATTTGCAGAGCTTGAAGGAGATTGCACCTGCTCACTTTTCAACATAGCTTTTTAATATTATTATCTCATAACCATTCAGCCTGAACACGACTAGTAATTGAGAACATAAACATCTGGCTTGATAGTGCTTACAAAACGCTACTCTGTGATGCGTGATTTACCTGAGTGAGGTTCAGATAGCTGAGTAGCACAAAGCTGAAGTACTTTCAGTTGCTGAGGAAAGCATGTTATTTCCCTGAGCGGTGATAGATTTTCTGTTTCTGGGACTCTCTAAGGAAACCAAATTTGAACATAAATAGAGAGGAACGACTCAGTGTTAGCTGCCCGATGTCAAGGAGAGGGATGAGGGATGTGTTCAGACACCACAGCTCTAAACGATGCCAGGTCCACCATGTGACAGTCACACGCACCAAACCAGGTCCACGGCTGGCTGACACTGAGTGAGACAGGCCTGTGCTTCGTACCTCTGGCCTCACACTCAAATGCAAGCAGCTACCCTGAGCGGCATCTTGATTGGCAAAGGGACACATTAGGTACCGGCTTCTTTAAAAAAATGCACACACATCCATACATTCGAGGTTGAAAGAAAAAAATTCCTTAAAATGCTTATCTACTTACTTATACCTTGTTTCATTACACAAAAAATTTGAAGGCTCTTAAAGGAAAAATATTTTATTTTATTTTATTTCTTTTGAGGAAGACTGGCCCTGAGCTCACATCCGTGCCCATCTTCCTCTACTTTGTATGTGGGACGCCTACCACACCATGGCTTGCCAAGCAGTGCCATGTCCGCACCTGGGATGCGAACCAACGAACCCTGGGCCACTGAAGCAGAACATGTGGACTTAACCACTGCGCCACCGGGGCTAAACCATTAAAGGAAAAATACATGATAACGTGGTAAACGTAAATAAAAAATACGACTAGGAAAATTAGAATAGAGAGCCAAAATAGAAAATAGATAAGGAATACAAAATAACGAAAATGAAATTATTCAAAAAACGAGCATCAAAATATCTAACAGTCATTTATAATGTAAATACTTATAAAATACATTACAATCACCATAAGTAATAATATCTAAGATTAAATTGAAATTATATGTTTTACATATGATATCTTCAGTAAATGAATTAGTTCTATATTAAAACCTAGTTAATTTCTCATTCTGTTATTTTCAATAATACTAGACCTTCGACCAAGAGGAGAGGTTGCTGGAGAACGGGGTATGCGCTATAAGGAGACACTCCCCTTGATGATTACTGGGCTCCAGTAAAGGACTGAAACCAGAATAGTATTAATCCGGATGCTCATAATTAACATGCTATGGAATAATGAAGGAATAAAATTATACTACCCATGGTCACCTGTACATTTAGATTTACAAAATATTTACTCAAACTATTGCAACATAAACTGATGTGCTTAATAAAAGCTTCTTTTTTTAAAAAAAAAGGTTTGTTGTGGTACAATTGATATGCAATAAACAGCACATGTTTAAAGCTCATAATCTTACGTTTTGACATATGTATGTGTCTGTCAAAGTATCAATATAATCAAGATAATGGACATCATCATCATCTGGAAAGGTTTTTCCTGTCCCTTTGTGTTCCCTCCCACAGCTCTCACCATCCAGAGGCAAACACTGAGCAACTCTCTGTCACTATAGACTAGTTTGCCTTTTCTAGAATTTTATATGAATGTAACAACACAGCATGTATTCTTTTTTGTCTGAATTCTTTTACTCAGTATAATTATTTTGACCTTCATCCATGTCGTAATGTGAATCAGTAATTCATCCTTTTTATTGCTGAGTAGTATTCCATTTTATGGGTATACCATAATTTGTTCATCCATCCACCAGTTGAGGATATTTGAATTACTTCTGGTTTTGGGTTATTATAAATGCATCTGCTGTGAATACTCACATAGATGTCTTTGTTTGCATATGATCTCAATTGTCTTGGGAAAATACCTAAGAGTGCAATGGCTGGATCACACAGTAGTTGTTATGTTTAACTGTTAAAGGAATTGTCAACACTCAGTATGGTCAGTCTTTGCAATTTTAGCCATTCTAACAAGCAAATAGTACTATCTCGTTGCAGTTTTAATTTGCATTTCCCTAATGACTAATATTGTTAAGCATATTTTTATGTGCTTATTTTCATCCATGTACCATCCCCAGTGAAATTTCTTTTCACATCCTTTGCTCATTTTTATTGAGTAGTTAATTTTCTTTATATTGAGTTTTGAGGGTTCCTTATATATTCTGGATACAAATTCTTCATCATTTATATGATTTGCATATACTGTCTCCCAGTCTATGGCATGTCTTTTTACTCTCTTGAAAGTATCTTTGAAGAGCAGAAATTTTTAATTTTGATGAAGCCAAATTTATCAATTTTTCTTTTATGGATTGTGATTTTGGCATCAAATATGAGAAATTTTTGCCTAAAGCAAAAGCATATATATTTTTCTGCGTTTTTTTTTTTAGTTGTTTTATAGTTATAGTTCTTACATTTAGGTTAGGACCATTTAGAATTAACCTTTGTATTAACAAATTAGCAATATTTGTTTTAATTTTGTATACGGTGCAAGGTATGGTTTAGAGGGTTTTTTTGGCCTATGAATATCCCATGGTTTCAGCACCATTTGTTGAAAAAACTATCTTTTCTCCACTGAATTTCCATTGTATCTTTGTCAAAAGTTACTTTTCCATATATGCTTTTACTCTATTTCTGAACTCTCTATTCTGCTGCACGGATCTATTTTTTTCTGTCTTTATCACACTGCCACACTGTCTTGATTACTATAGCTTTAAAATAAGACTTGAAGTCAAGCAGTATTTCCAACGTAGTTTTGTCTATACCCATTCTTTTGCATTTGCATATGAATTTTAGAATCAGCTTGACAATTACTAGAAAAAAGCCTGCTGGACTTTTTATTGGGATTGCACTGATTCTACAGATAAACTTGGTGACAGTCGACATTGTGAGCCCTCCAACCCATGAATAAGATGTATGTGTGCATTTATTTTAGTCTTCTTTACTTCACTTAACAATGCTTTGCAGTTTTTAGTGTACAGGTCATTCACATATTTTTGGATTGATCCCTAAGTATGTGACATTTTTTGATGCTATTACAAAGGGTTTCTTTTAAAATTTCAATTCTTGATTGTTCTTTGCTAGTATGTGACGGGAGACAGTTCTCCGCAAGTCACTTGTTTTCAGCATGTCTTTTGAGCAGAGGCACGGACTGCCTTTATTCTGGACTATATTTCCAACGATATTTGTGCAGCCACAGTCTTAGGTTATAGAGATAGAGTCTCCCTCCACAGCAAAGAGAAGATTTGTTTACTGTCCAGTATAATAAAGAAAATGTCTCCGTTTGGGGGAAAATTTAAGGAGGCTTACTGCTCATTATAAAAGATTTAGGTTCTCTAAGCTTGTGGTTTCTCTCCTGCAATGTAACTGATTACCTGTGCAGGTGTCACCTGGCCCTCTTCACATCACCCTGTGAGAGTTGGGGCTCAGGGAACTTGTACAAATGGCTATATTCCAGCTGCTGCTTTTGCCTCTGTCTTTTCCTCTGACTCAGGAGTCTCATGTCTTCTGCCAACATCCATGAAAGTGAGGCAGGCTAACTTGTTAGCTTACAAACAGGATAAAATCTCAGACGCCTCACAGTTAGTGAAAATATATGGAAATATAATTACTTTTTGTATAATGGTCTTGTGTCCTGCAACCTTGCTAAACTCACTTATCACTTATAGATAATTGATTGACTGCATTTTTTGGCAAAGTCATGTTGTCTGTGGATATGGTTTTATTTTATATTTGTTGTCTTCTTACACTAGATAAAACCTCCAGTCCAATGTTGCATAGAATTGGTAAGTGTGGACATCCTTGTCTTGCTCCTGATCTTATGGGGGAGGTCAGAGATTGTGAATTTTACCTCATTGGGTGAATATTTTTGCTTCCTTAGAAATATTCCAGAGCTTTGTCCTAGGACTGTTACTTGGAAACAATTTGATTGCTTCTGGTCTTTGAAGACTTGTTGCGTAGGACTGCATCACTGCTCATTCTAGGAGAGTCATTCCCCACCACTGAGGCCAGACCCTTCTCAGAACTCTATCTGATGCCCAGGGACTGGAGGCTGTGGGAACAAATACTATTAGCCCTGTGTGAGTGTCAGGAACTGTTCTTTTCAATCCTATTGAATGACTCTCCAGTGGTTTCCCTGCACACATATGCTGACCAGTACTCTCTCCCGTACTTTAGGGGGTCCCTCTGCTGGTCTCTGGGTCCTCACTCTGTGCAGCTCTCTTCTCTCCATTACCTTGTTCTGTGCACTGTAGCCATGTTGTCCTTTGACTCTCTGCTCTGTCTCCTCATCGGATACGGTGTTCTGAGCACCACCCGGATTCTCCCACCTTGTGCCACAGCCTGGAAACTCTCCCAAGACAGGAAACTGGGGCAAATTCTAGGCTCACTTCTCTTTGTTTTCTGACTCTCAGGGTTCACTGCCCTCTGTCTTCTAATGTCCAGTGTCATGAGAATCATTGTTTTATATACTTTGTCCAATTTTTGGTGGCTTTAGGTGGGAGGATAAATCTAATCCCTGTTATTACATCTTGGCTGGAAGCAGATGCCACTCAATATTTTTTGATACACTATACTTTTACACACCAAAAAGTAATAAAATTCTTTAAGAATATAGAATTGATCACATTTATAGAGGACAAGCTGTACATGTTTCCATGTTTTGATAATTTATGTACTGTCAACTCCTGCTGCATATGACGTACATGCACCTATATTATTTTGCCCAAAGTTCAAAAAATTATATAAATTACACCAAAATATGAATTTTTAATTGTATCCAGTGAATTCCCATTCTTCTTAAGATATTTATAAAAGCTCATTTAGATATAACACGTTATGCTTACTTTTCATTTACTAAGACAATATTTATACTTCAAACACATTTACACTTACATTCGAACACACATCTTCAAATTCTTATGCAAGATGAAAGCAAGGATAACAATAGTATGTTTACGAATAATACAGTTAAATAAGTTTATATCCCAACATGGACTTTAGTTAAGTAAGGGGAATAAAAGATAAAGCAAGTTAAGTGCAAGTATATTATATAATATAGATTAGAAGAAGAGAAAAACATAAAAGAAGATCTCTGTAAAGAGAAAGAGGGGAAAGACAAGGAGGAAGAAATGAAGGCAAAGAAAGCCAAAGGAAAGAGCACCCCGAAGAAGAGTGAGGTTCAAATCCATTAGTAACAATGGTCCAGCAGGGCTGGTTTAGGCTGAGACCAACGTGTATCGGCTGTGAATAGAGATCAGGATTTCAACTTTATTCTTCATTCACCCAATAAATCTTGGTTTAGTGTTTACTATATTCTAGGCATTGTTTAAAATAGAAGTCAGCAAACTGCGACCAATGGGCCTATTTTTGTACAGCCCTTGATGTACATTTTTAAAGGTTAAATAAAACAGGGTATGCAATAGAGATGATATGGGCTCCAAAGCCTAAAATATTTGCTATTTGGTCATTACTGAAATGGTCTGTCCACCTCTGGTATAAGATATTGTGGATACAATGGCAAAAAAAAATAAAGGAGGGAAGACCTTGCCCTGATGGGGCTGACAGTCTAGTGGGAAGGACACAGATGAACAATAAATAAGTGAAATATGAAGTTTGCCAGATGGTATGTAGAAAATCAAAGCAGGGAAGGGGGACTGGACTGCTGGAGACAAGACATAGATTGTCTCATGGTCCATAGAGCAAAATGGCCTGACAGACGCAGGATGAGGAATGATCTGATTACCCGGACTTTTCGAGGTGAGAAAGGTCGTAAAGAGATGGTGGCAAGCTGAGACAGTCATTTTGCTTGTGACGGCCGTGGTGAGGGCAGTGAAGGAGGTGTTGGGTCACCCAATGCCCAAGGTTCTTGGGCTCTTAACTCTCCAGCCAGTGGTGAGGTGCACACTTGGGAAGGGGCTGGTCTTACTGGGAGCATCCAGAGCTTCTGGCTCCGTCTAGATAAGCAATGATGTTTGGAAAAGGGGAGGTGCATGTTCATAGCTGGGTTTGGAGAAGGTTTATCCAAAGGTAGTGTGGAGAGTGAAGCCAGGCACCTGAGGGTTACTGTAAATACTCAATAAGGACATGATCTCCCTTCAGCTTCTTCCCAAGACACACACAGATGAAAAGAAGTTAATCTCGTTAATTTGCTGTTTTCTTGTTTAACCTGAGGGGTGACTCAAGAGTCCCAAGGATCTATGAGCTTGTTTTGCAGAAGAAAAGAGATTGCCTTCAAGGAAGTTACGATCACCAGAGAACCAGCCCCCAGGTGCCACTGATGCCCAGAAGTCTGGTTGCCCAAGGGCTTATCAGGAGGGGAAGAAACATGGATGGATTCCCCTTTGTTTCTCTAAAACTCTTCCTGCCAAACCCCTAGCTCTATAAAACCCCCTGCTTTCTTCTCTTGTTAAGGTGGATTTGAGAGAACCCATTCTCCCTCCTCCTTGTTTTGCAGAATTTGAATAAATTGGCAAAATTTATTCAAGATGCCTTTCTCCATCTCCAAGCACTGATGTCTCAGTGATCGGCTTATTGGGCATCCGGTACACGAATTTGAGATTAAGAGGTTTGGTAGGAAGAGTCACAAGGAGGAAGGAAGGACCACAGCAGGGTCCATGGAGGGACAAGGTTCTAAGATGAGACATTTCCTGACATGGGCAGTACATCAGAAGAGACTCTTGATAGCATGGCATTCTAGAAGTTGAATAAATATGTGGCCAGAGACAAAGCTGTTTCTGTTGTTAGCATCAAAAACTAAGAAACGCCATCTTGAGCCAACCTGTATTTACCTGTATAGCTTTTATTAAACACAGTTGGTTTCAGCCTTTTACTGAAATGTTTGTTGAGCACCAACCATGCACGCAGCGCTGTTCTAAGCACTAAAACCACAGTGGTGTGCAAAAAAATAGAAACGAGAGCCATCGCTCACGAAATTTACATTCGGATGCTGCAGGTCATTTCAAACCTCCACAAGTGCTGTGTGCAGGTCGGAAGGCTCTGCCTTAAAGCGGGTGGCGCTCGGAGCACGTCCTTTTATGCTGGCCCTTGAAAGATGAAAAGGGGCCAGACATGGAGGGAGTGAGCAGAGGCGAAGTGAATGGAAGGGAGGCCCTGAGGCAGCAAGAGCTGTGGAACTCTGGTCTGGACTGCGCTGTCTCCTCAGGCAACTTTGTCACACAGCACTACTGAGCCTGATGCCACAGGGCCCTGGGACAGCCTGTGAGCCAAGGGTACCACATGCAGGCATTTCCGTCCCTTTTTTCTGTTGCCACTATTCATGGGGCCAAAGAAGAGTGTAAGGGAGTGTCACTTCCTTCCAAATAGCACACCCCTAGGATTCAGATCCTTCAGATGTGCCCTTTCTTTGTCCACAGTGGCACAATACATGTCCACTTGATTTATATGGTTATAATAGACAGCGGGAGGACAGTATTAATACCAGCGGCAGCAACAGCTGGCATTTACTGAGGGCTTCCCTGTTCCATGCAATTCACATGTAGTAGTTAACTTAGTCCTCACATAATCCTGAGACAAGGAATAACACTAACCCTATTTTCCAGATGGAGAAACTGAGACAAAGAGAATGGAATGCCTTGCTCAGTTCATTTGCTAGTAAGTGTTCAAAGCTCTCAGCATGACTGGAGAACCATTGTGTTCTTAAAACTGACACACTATAGCCCCTCTTTTCTGAAGGAACAATCTGTGAAGATAAAATCAATCCCAGGTCTATACTGTCCTTTTATGTGGGTAGTTTGGACTTCACTTAAAATGTCACAAGTGTTTCCCAAAGTGTTTTCATTACTCTCACTGTTACTATGAATTGTGCTAGTTTGAGCCCGAGAATAACTGCTTTTTTTGGTTAAGATCCTGTTTTCTTCCCTCAACCTCTATCCCTGTTTAAGCTTATTTTCATCCCTTAGGCTCCTGGGTAACAGATTCAGTCGTATTCCTTCTGCACTCTAGCTCTCTTCAGCGAAGGCTCAGATACACTCTCACAATTCCCTCAGTCCTCAAACCCCATGTCTCTTCTCCTTGTGTTTCCCCCACACATTTAAGATTTATTGTTTTGAACATCAGCGAGTCTTAGGATGGTGCAGAGGCCCTTGAAGAAGTTCCCTTTGCCAGGTGGCTGCACTTGTACATGTGGGCAGTGAGTATTCGTGCTATTAGAATTTGTCACTCACATAAACAACCAACTTAACAAATTTCATTGGGTGAAATTAACTGGGTAAATTTTTTCTACTCATAAGTTTTCCTTGCCTTTATGAGCAATTTCTTAGTTTCCTGGAAACTATTTAACATAAACTGACTAAATCAAGAACAGTTTAAGAGAGAAGTGAAATAGATTTCATTGCATAAAAAGGGAAGCAACTCTGAATCCTCTTTAAAAAAAAAACCCACCAAAACCCTTAGTTCATGGAAAAATAGCTTTTAATTGATTAATTAATTAATTCCATTTATTTTACTTTTTTTGATGCTTAAAAGCCAAATCTAAAAATTCTAAGAGATCGCAATGTATTCTAAATTTGACTTATACATGAGAGGACCATATGAGAAAACACAAATGGAGAATTAAAAATTATCTTTGAGTTTTACTTTATTTATATTTGTAGTCAACATATGCGGTCCATTTCATGAAATGAATTAACCTCACTCAACAGGTTTTACTTGTTCATCTGTATGTATGCTGCAGGGCCCAAAACGCAACAGAGCAAGACATGGGGAACACTCCTTACCTTTAAAGAAGACAAAATTCCCATCACTGTTTTCGTAAACCGCGTCGATACTAGGTGGCAAGCCCCGCCAGAAGTAAGTAATTTGCATGGGGTAGCCGTCCATCACTCGGTTGTTTCTTACACGCCAAAACCACTGGTCCTGCAAACAAGAGAAAGTGTCACTCAGCAAACACGCAGGCTTCCGCCGCAACGCCCTGCACCATGGTCCAATGCTCTGAAACCTGAGCTAGTGTCATTATCGCCGTCCCACATCCAAACGGCCCAAGGAACCGCTAAACAACTTGACCAAATGATCACAATAGTTTTTGTAATGAACTAGGCAATCTCTAATCCATACAGTGTGATTAAAAAGATAATGTAAAAATACTTAATCTTAGCATTTGACATTATCCCCAGGGTTTTCTAAACAGAAAAACAGAGGTAGTACAGACAAGTCCTGCCGGATCTGTGGATTAAGTCAGCTTTCCTGAACACGAGAGCAGTGTATGGACATGTATGCATCTTAGCATTTACAGACGTTTGCATGATCTCTACACCTAAAATGCTGCAGATGAAATAGGGAGGCCAGACCTCCCGGTATGCAGACGTTACACCTATTGTCCCACACAATTAGAAGTACAGTGCTCTTTCACCCTCAAATGTGTCCTGGCTTGGAGGATAAATTATATGGTTACCCTAAATGAACAAAGTTATCTTGAAAAAAAATCAGAGTGGATTCCAACTTGGGTCAATTGCCTCCTCTATATGCTCTCAGAATATGCTGTACTTTGCTAAATCATAGCACAGGTCATTTTATACTGAAAGTGTCTACTCTTGTCTCTACTGAATAATGCATGTCTTGCCCCATAGCAGGTATTTATAAATGTTGTTGAATTAATAATTAGCCTACACATAATATGCTTCACCATAAATTTTTATTAATGACAAAAGAACTTCCAAAAAAGGTATCTGATGACATTAAATCGATTTCTATTGAAAATTTCAGAATAATTTAGAGACTATTCAAAGTGTTTTAATATTAGAAAAACTGGGTATATTTCAAAAATTAGTTTCTAATAAATTAAAATTTACTATTTCACTCTATCTCAAACTTCAGTATTTACAAACAATGTTTCACTTGGAAGTTATATATTTGTACTATTTAGATAAGTGCATATCACAAAAATATTTCT
Source organism: Equus caballus (assembly GCF_041296265.1). Taxonomy (NCBI): domain Eukaryota; kingdom Metazoa; phylum Chordata; class Mammalia; order Perissodactyla; family Equidae; genus Equus; species Equus caballus. The sequence goes on along the minus strand of NC_091692.1, from coordinate 1,198,604 downwards.
GCTTCAATTCTTCTCTGCTGTCCTCTCCCAACTTAGATATTAATAAGTGATTTATTATAGGGCTTTCCCAAGCTTTTGGCTAAGAATAGGCTTGCTTTACTAGATTTCCTAGGATTTGTCAGATTTTCAGATACTCATTCAAGCCCACACAGAACCACACGCACACATACACACAATCTACTGAGGATTCTTGGATTTCAGATGCTATGATAAAAATGAGCCTTTTTTCCCATCTAAATCAACCCAGATATTACAACTTTCTTAGGAACCTTTGAAAAGTTGTACTTTGTTCCAGTTATCAGGGGCTGTCTTCTCTACTAACCTCAGTTATTTATAAATAAAGGAGGAAGCAGTTTACTTAATGACTCTGAACTCACATCTTATTCTCGCTCTGTCCCTTAACCACTATGTCTCCATAGTCAAGACAGTAGTCACGGAGTTATTACAAACTAACAATTGACGATAGTATGATTACTTTATTAAATATAAAGGATGTCCTGAGGATCTGGCACACAGTAGCATTAAACATGTTGGTTGTAATTATTAAAATTATATTGAAATTACTTATCCTACTTTTCTTGTTTATAGTTCTATTTACACTTTTGTCTTGTTCCTTATTTCCTCTTCAGATTTCAGCCAAACTGTGGTTCTAGGCCTGCGCCTCTTTCCCAGCAATATCTTATGTTATCACCCTTCTGTTGATAATTTTGAGTACCAGGCAGACTGAATTAACAAATGTTTTGATTCCCATGCTGGAGATAGATTAAACCGATTTTAAAATACAAAGTTATTTCATGAAAAGATTGATCTAGGAAAATAGATATGGACATGAAGATCGACGGTTTACTGTTAATAGTATGTGAGCAGGTGATATTCTGATAATTTAAAAGAAAAACGGCATTTTTGTCTAGCTAAACAGAGGCTTGTAACTGGTTGTTAAAATCATGCCAATCTCCACACACAATATCCTTAAACTGCTGTAATATATATCCTGAAATAATAAATATAAATGACTAAATACCTAGTGAATTCTGATAAAGAAATACCTGACTATGAATATTTACGGAACAATGAAGCTGAAAAATAGAAGAAATCATGTGAAAAATCCTGCAGATTCTAACTTTTCTCAGAAAAGCACTTCACACAGGTACATCTCCCCACCCACTGAGACAGGGCCAGCGGCTCTCTGGGACAGACCTGCTGCGTCTGACGACAGGAACGCAACGTGAACTCGGCACTGATAAAGCAAGAAATGAAAGCTCTGCCTCAAGATAAGCATAGTCAATATGCAAAAATTCAGAAGGAATTGTGGAATCACAGGTGAACTCACGGCTATTTCTCGCGGATAGCAGCCTCGGCAGAGAGTCATCTAAAAATTGCAGATATTCAGGCTGTGACTTTATTCAATCTGTGCACAACTTCCGGGTTTAGCAGAATGCAAGGGTACAAATAATTTAGCAAGTGTTCTGTCACCAAGGAAGTAAATGCACACCATCGTTGCCACAGGTGGCCATTTCAGAAATGGGGCTTGCGACTAATTCACAGAGAGGGGATATTTCAAATGATATTTCGGAATCTGTGCAACTTTTCCTTTGAAGTGACACCTCTGACCACCCCAGCTAAAACCAAAGCCCCTCACCCCACCCCACCCACCTGCTTTCACCATCCACCCCCGCTGTCTTCTCCTCCATGGCACTGACCTGTTCATTCCATTGACCTGTTTACACAACACCTGTTTTATGAATTTGTTGTTCACTCCCCCCTCCACGGGAGTATGAGCTCCAGGAGCCAAGAGGTCTGTCTGTTGTTTGCCGATGGCTCCGTGATGCCTTGCACATAGGAGAAGCTCAGTAGATACTTCTTGAAAGAAAACAAAAGTCAAGAAGGAAAGGGCAAAGTAAAAGTAAGGGATGTTTTTAGAAGCCAGGAGGCCTACAGGAGCCACAAGAACACAAAAGTTCTACCCGAACAGGCGGACGCTCAGCACACGTTCCTCCTTCTAGAAAGCTGTGATACACAACAGTCTTTGAACCATGGAGGGAAAAACCATCACCTTTCCAAACAACGTAGGCTTTGCTTTGATCTTTGATATAAAGGGAAAGAAAGAGGAGTCAGCTCTACAGAGCCCCACATCGTGGTTTGTGTCTCGCCTCTGGCCTCCTCTTGGCTACAGCCCTTCTGGTGGGGGTGGGAGGGGGTAGGATGCCCGGAGAGTAACAGCAGCCTCATACGTGCCAAGTCAACTTAGGGAAGAAAGCAGTGCTTCAGAATTACCAAACAGGAATTCCCTCTTTAATACCGATATTTCACTTCAGCTACAGGCGTTCTTGGGCTTACACATAGAGTTTTCTTTCCACGTAGCATGGGGACCAGACAGAACATTTTGTTCACAAAGATAACACGCTCCCAGAGCACCACACAGCAGACACCAGGAAGCAGCAACATGCATGAGAAATTCAGCGTGCTTTTTCTCTATTCCCTTTAAAATTCTGGCTTATAACAGACATACTGTTTGCTGAGAATGACACAGAAAAAGTGTCTTCCTGCTGTCTGAGCGTGAAGATGAAGACAGTATTGATCTACTATCAGTAGAGGATGCTATTTTCAGGCCTCTTTTTAAATACCAATCAGTAGAACTCATCTACTCTTACTTCTCTTCTGAAATATAGATTTGTTTCTTTAACCAACAACTTGATGTAATCTATGAACATCTCACGGGTGTAAACCAAACATTTCCAGAAACACCTGTTGTTCCTCAGCCTCTCCGGCTTGCCGCCTTGGGCTTCCTCTGGTCCTGCCACTTCTGAAATAGCATCTCGGATCTCTTGACTTCCCGCCATCGTCTCTGTCACATCCTACTCTGAGCTGGAGTGCTCCTCCCCGAGATGACTGCAGTGCCAACTCAAACCCACCCACCTGCCTCCTACGGCGTCTAAAATGGAATTCAAACTCGGGCCCCGCCTCCAGCCCCTTGCGGCCCCTTGTGGCCTCTCTCGTGTTCATGGCGCTCCAGGTCCCTCAGCTTCCTTTCCGTTTCTTGTTAGAGTCGAGCTCTTTTCTTCCTCAAGACTTCTCCCACCCGGTTTGCTCTCCTTTGAATGCTGTTTCTCTTCCTTGTGTTCTTCATCTGATTAACTGTGAACCACCTGTTAGTTCTCAGCCGAAATAGCCTTTCCACACAAAGGCCTAACCTGCCCTCGCACTGAAATTAGGGGACTCTGACACTCTTTCATAGTCGTCTGTCGATTCCCTTTGTAGCAGTTAGACAATCTGTTATTATGTTATTGTTTCTGTGACTTAAATTTTCCCCCCTTGCTTCACTGTGGTCCATGCCCCATAGGGGTGGGCACAGAGTTTTTGCCGAATTATCAGCTTGGAGAACCGTGTCCAGCATGTTGTAGGAGCCCTAAACATACTGAATGGACAAATCTCTGCTTTTTCCATCAAACCACATGGGATGAACAACACACATATGCATATGCATCTGAGATTGTTCAAACTAAGGTAACTGCTTAACATGGGTATCAAACTATTTATTAAAATGAAATTCTAATCAAGGGAACTCACTAGCTATTGAAAAAATTAGAAAAATATTTATGTCTGTAATACATATTTGTTTACAAGTAGTCATGTATTGTTTTTGAGGACTTACGATGTGGTATGGAGAGTGGGAAATCTGGCGTTTAAAATTAATTTGGTTCTTATGAAAATAAAATCAGACACACAATAATAGGGAAAAGGCAATTTTCTTGAATACTTAAAAGGCAGAGGAAGCAACTGTGGCCTTCTGCTCTAGGGTAGGCCTGTATCCCAGACACGGAGCTGGATGCTCTCCGCCCTGGGCCCAGCCTTGGTAGCAAGACTCACCTGGTCCACAGGTGACTGGAGCTTGTGAGGCAGCTGTGCATGGGTAACCATGTACACCTGTGCAGGAAGTGGGAGCCAGGAGGGAGCTCTGAGCCTACGACAGATGCCCAATGTTCCCCATCCCAGGCCACTGCTTTTTTGAAGGGGCAAGAGGAATAGAAGAGAAAGGACGAGGCCAAGACAGCTGCTGGCCATGGTTGGAGTTATGGAGAGGAAAAAATTGCTTTGGTACAACTGCTCTTAAATGCCTACCACGTTCACCATCGGACTACACATTGCCTGGCACACACTTCAAAAGCACAGAGTAAAAGCAAATGATCAGAATTTCTTATAAAATTTAACATTTAAGCAATGTTTAATAATATCATATGCTAGACCCTATTATCTCCCAATCACATATGTAATTACTGAATGTATTGGAATAAAAATTGATAATGAGGAATGGCAATTATTAGGCTAAATTCATTCATTTTTAGTAACATATATTACTGAATCCAGCCAATAAGTTACCTGCTATTTTTTAAAAACTTTTTATATTGAAGTAACTATAGATTCACATTGCAGCTGTCAGAAATAACACAGAGATTCTTTATACTTTGCCCCAAGTTTCCCCAGCAATAACTCTTGCATAACTATGGTGAAATATCAAAACTAGGAAACTGAGATTGATACTATCCACCGACCTTAATAAAATTTCACATGCACCCTCCGTTGTATATTTACGCTAATTTTAACATTGAAAGTGCACCTTCACAATGCAGAGAAAGAGAAATGGCAACTGCCACATTCACCAATTGATCAATCTTTGCATCAGTCGCTGTGGCAAACTGATATTATATGTCCCCTAAGAGGATGCAACACAGAACAGCTAGGCATCTGGGGTCACAGACCATCCACGAGGCTCCGACACGTAGAAAGCAAACACGTTTAAAGTACAATGTGACTGAGCCTTTAGACTTCTTTCAGTTTTTAGGAAGAAAGGAAGAAGTTAAATGACACTTAATTAAAGACACCCTAGAAGGTGGGATGATCTATAAGACAACTGGCCTGGACTAAGCAAGAAAAAAAAACAGTCATAGGGAAAAAAAGCTAGGAAGAACAGTCAGTTAAAAGATCTAAGCAGACAGAACAGCCGAATGCAACGCTTCCACAGCCACTGGATCCTGTAATTGGAGGGGTTTCCTGACATCCGCAACTTTCTTCCAAATGTGTCACTGAACACTTGGGCAGGTATGTTGCATTTGTACACACACACGTCTAAAGAAAATATAGGCGAATGCTAACAGCTGTTAAATCTAGATGTTACATGTGCATGTGTTCATTCTCGAGTTTCTCTATTTTTAAAATTTTTCATTAAAAAAACTTTAAAACACATAGTCATTAAAAACACTGGAAAATACATAGCAACCCCTTATGACAAAATATTATTATATTATCTTTGTAGAGATTTGTGATGGCTAAATACTTTTCTGGCTAGCAGATGTAAGATTATTAAGCCTCTATTTTAGCCATTTAAATATTACTATATTTACTTAAATAATTACTATAAATAATGCTGCAACTAATATCTTTGTGCTTTAAAAAGCAAACAAAACTATATTCCGTACCATTTAACTAAGTGTAATATACGCTCCATTCAACAGTAACATATGATTGGAAATATAAAACCACACACTGTAAACCATAAAATGTATTATAAATTCATTAATTTGATTTCACACTAAACTATTGTTTTCAGATTTACTGTCTATACAGAGAATTGTAAAAGGTATTTTAGTATTTAAAGAAAGAGAGTAGCAACATCTATATTTAATTAGCTACATTTCTTTTTCAACATTGGAAAAGAAAAAGTAAAATTATAACTTGGAGAAAAAACTACCAAGGGATCCTTAATAGATGTATCTGGCAAAGATAATGCCATTCTGGGAAGCTTTAATTATCTTATCACAAGAGCTGACACAGACTGGCTTTTGGTATATAAACCTTAGAAGAAAACCTTTTCAAAGCGTCTATTAAAACATACTTTCTCACCGAGACAGTCACGAACGTCTGCAATGATTGTGCAGATGCGATACAGGGCTCATCAACCAAAGATTAACCAGATGTGATTCTGGGAGAAATAAGGCAGCAATGCATGTCAATAGGTCAATCACTTTCGATAGTGTCTGCATTTTTGAAAAATGCTCAAAACACAGACTTACTATAATAGGGGAAGAAAGTGTCATAGTAACAAATGATTCCAGAATCTCCCTTAACGTCTTCAACTATTTTCAAGGAAGAATCTGTCAGAATTAATATTTGGATTTAGAAATGTAAATTATCTTAATAAATAAAATGTATCTTTATGTTTCAAAGGAAAGGAGAATTGGCATTTTCAGAATATTTTGTTTACTATTTGGAGTAAATTTAAGTGAAAACTTTTATAGTTTCCGAACGCTAAAGAAAATCCTTTGTTTTTAGAGTAACTTATATTGAAAAATCTGGACACCAAAGGGTTACATGATATGCCAGATATGGATCACTTTCTGGTTAATTAGTATTTATTAACTCCTGACATAAAGAATACTAATTTTTAAACTTAAAAATTCATAATTATTCATGCATAACATAGAACATAAGTATTTGTGTTTTCATTCCATTCATACACATGACTAATAAATGGTAAACAAATGTGGCTACACCAAGAGTGTGGTTAAGCCCCAGAACAGAATGATCTGGGGAGCAAGTCAAAGATGGATGTGTGTGTGTTGACATTGTTTTCTTTCCAGGTCCTTGTATCTTTTTTCCTGTTCTTCTTGCATCTACTCTTGCTCAGGAACACTTTGTGATAGTTGCAATGCAGAAAAGAACAATTTACTAAATAATGCTTCATTGACACATTGCCTTTACGGAAAAGAGCCTCAGCTCTAGATAGATGGCGCCACACAGCACCTGGACGGTTTGCTTTCTTTCCCCTCGTTTGGGATCTGAAGATCATGAATACTGGCAGGGTGATTTAAATTCCAATTCATACATCAGATAATTAAGTGTTGAAAAAGTATAAAAGGTTTCATCTCTCCCACTGCACTAGCAGTTCCGGATTCCAAAAATATGACCTCTTCAAGGGTGTGCATTCAATCTGGAACGGAGTGGACGCAAACAATTCGTGCGGAAAGGCTGTGTGCAATGCTATTACTGCTGCCTGTACAGAATGGGAACCACCATTTAGTGACCATAACGAGCTGGAAAACAGCGGTGTCCTCAGCCCACCTATCAAGAATTACCATCCCTTTATTTTCAACCTGAACAAAGACGTCTCATTTACAATAAAAACTATGTTCCTGCCGAATAAAGTACAGGGCTATTTTTACTCAGGGTACATAGGGCAGTGTTTTCAATTTAGTTTTTAACTACCCAATCTAAAGTTGTCCCCTCAGTCTTTTTCTATCGACTCATCATGTTTTATTTTCTCCATAATACCTATTGTTCTCTGAAATCCTCCTGTTTATCCGCTCACCTTTCTCTCATCAGAGCTCACACCTCGTCTGCCTTATTCGAACACTGCACCCTCAGCCCTGGAACAATGCCCAGCACTGTGTGTTGAATAAGCGTTAAAGACAGAGAGAAAAATAGAGATGGGGAAAGAAAGACACATCAGCAAATCTCTTCCTTGGCCCGGATGTAGGGGGTCTGGTTGGTCGATACTCAGCTTACGTGCCCCCACAGAAAGTCTTCCGCACGCCCTCTTTCCTGCCCCTACAGCACCCCACATCTACCAAGGAACTTAGACACTGCATGGAAATTGTCCATTTGCTAGCCTGTTTCTACATGCTATTCTCTTTCCCATGAGCACCATTATCATTCTTTGCTTTCTCCTTTTTTTTTTTTTAAGACTCAATTCAGGCTTCACCACCTGCAGGGATAGTGACTGGAAACTATGCCTCCTGTTCCCCAGAGTCTTCTTGCCCTTCAGGTGACCCTTGTGTTTATTCCCATTGGGTCCTGCAGTGAAACACTGGCCAACATGCCACATCATGGCACACTGTGGAGGGTGGGAAAGGCAGCTTTGTCATGACACGACACAGGAAGAAGCAAAGGATGAGCCAGAGCTACGGAGTGTTATTTTTTTGGGCTTCCTCTTCAATCAGTCATATTCTTTTCCCCCAGACCTCATTGAACCACCCAAGAGAAAACTCACCGGCTGAAAGAATGTGCAGGGCGGGAGGGCAGGGGGGAGGGGATGCCCGGGGGGGAATGTGCCACAGGGAAACTTTTTTTTTTCTTTCAAAGGGACACAAAGTTACTTGTCAACAAATTAGGTGTTAAAGGCCTATGCGGAATTAGACATTTGTTCCTAAGAGATAAGGGTAGATGGGGCAGAGATTTCCCAAGAAATTACCAGGCAAAAAAGCCCTGAAAGATTCCTGAGAGACTTTGCTTCAGAGTTCAGCAGCAGGTGTTGCCATAACAGGAGAGACTAACCCTCATTACCATCGCCTAATTGCTCTATGCTAATGCGCGCTTGGAAACATTCCTTCCGTTGCCACCCTGCTGCTGAGGTTTATTTACTTAAACGGGGAGTTCAAAAGGTAAGTGCCCTTCCTTAAACTCAGTCTTCAACAGACAACTTGACATGCAGTGAAAGAGTGATGAAGTTTGAAGGCAGTCCTGAGGGAAGTCAGACCATCTCCATCATTAGCAAAAGGAACACACACACCTGTGCTACTGGCTCACGTCTATCAAGAGGAAAAATTTGGGTTTCACTATCAAGTGAAACAAATATGAGTAAGCACTATTTGCTTACTGTTGAAAAAAAAAGAGAAACTTCTCCAAAAATAAATATAAAGGTAAGTTTCCTAATCATTCAGCAATAACGGAACCCTGAACAGCTACTGATGTGGTCCAAGAATTTTTGAAAATTATTCTGAGCAACAAGGAGTCTAACGACGGAAGAGGAAATAAAATTGATATATAAGATGTGACACTTTGTGAAAATATAGAAGTTTAAGACAGTAATATTTTTGCATAAAAGAGGTGGTATGTAGCTTTCACTTGGTTGGAAGATTCATAAATTCAGAGGAATTTCAGAGGCTTCTGAGGATGAGGAAGGATGGTGTTCATTGGGCTTTCTTAGAAGAACATTAAGGGTGTTAAAAGGAAGTTAACACACATCATACCAAAGGAAAGTACAAAACAACCCATGCGCCCATCAGGCTTAGAGGGATGGTGGGCAGGAGAGGACACGTCTTCTTGGGACAAGGGGAAATGAGATTTGAAGACGAGGAGAAGTTTAAGAGACACAGGGTGGCGATGGGTGCGCCATGAGGGTGGGGTGGTAGCCATGAGGAAAGAATGGCAGTTCTAGAAGCAACTGCACACAAAAGTGATATGAAATGGACAGATAGCAGTTTGATGGGGCATCCAATGCCTAATCAACAAAACAGAATATATAAGAAAACAAGCAGAGAAATGAAGGGCTAAAATGAGGAGGAAATGAAGTGAAAATAAAGGTAGCATTAGAAGGGTCTGACTGGAGCTGTGGAGCATTGTGCTGTGACTCTGGGGAAGATGGTTGTGTGGGGTTAGAGCAGAAAGCACTAGGGATCTCAGGAGGAAGACAGGGCAGAGCCTCCAGAAAGGGCATCTGAGTGAGGAGGAAAAGGAGAAAATACTAAGTAATGGAAATGCCAAGTGAGCAAATCAATATGGCAGATAACAAAGAATAAGCCAAATGAGGTGTTAAAGAGTGCTAAAAAATACGCATCAGAAAAGAAAAGACGACTATGTAAAACATTTAAATAGGTGGGAAAATTCCTCCTAGCTCAATTGAATGTACTTCAAAAGCTTATTTAAAACTTATATTTTGGGGGATAGAGTTGAAAGTTCAAGCATAACTAAGAATATGTAACCCGCCTCGATTTCTTCATGAGGATTCAAATTCTCATGGAAGTGAGGAGAGAAAACCAGCTTATTTAGTCGAGCATTTTAATTTTTCTATATGTCTTCCGCTTATATAGAAAGACAAATAAATTCTCATTTATCTTTTTTTGCAAGGTTTCAGAACTTTTCAACTTTTCTTGATTTTTATCGTGTGGTTAAAAAAGAATTTGCAATTGTAATTAGTTCTGTAGACATCGTGAATATAGATGAAGCTCACTTTATGCCACACATCTGCTCCTGAAAAGTTGGTTACTGATTATTGTGTGAAGCAATACTACTCAATTGAACTAAAAGGGATTAATATTTAAAGGAATGATGTTACAGAAAATAATCATTTTCCTTTAATTTTATAAGTATTCTTTCTATCCAAAATTAAATAAAAACCTTTTTTTATTGACACAATGTTTCTTAATGTTAGATATTTATAGCTCAGATATTTTGTATCAAGCCACGTTTTAGACTGATATTTTCTAAAAGGAAAACCAAGTTAGTGGGTTACCTTAGGCATAAAGTGAGTAAATTGGTGATGTGTGGCCTAGCTATCCTAACCTCTGGTGTTCAAATTCATTAGCAAAAAAATTGTCAATTATTTGACACCTTAAAAGTTACTTGTATATTACTGATTATAACTAAAAATGTTTCTATACCATATATTTTTAAAGAACTTTAAAAATATGCATTACTTCATTCAATTCCAAAGCTAACGTTGAAGACTGAAAAAAGCATAATGATGGCTTGGGTAATATTGAAACTGTTACTAGTTTTAATGGTTTGAAAATGTGTCATGTGATCCAGGTTATATAAAACTAACATCATACTAAATACCATTCTCAAGCACATTTATTTGAGCTCAATCTGCCAAACCAGAATAACAAAAGTAATCTATATTGTTCTCTTTCTGTAAAATCTTGAAAATGCCGAAGTCTTTCTTCCTCTTTCCTATTAACCTTGCAAAACATTTTTCACCTGCAGTAACTTCATTTTGGGGCTCAGTGAACGTTATTATTTTCATAGCTGATTTTTGCAGTTTTTTTTTTTTAAGATTAGCAGCAAGCAATCATCCTAATTAAACAAAATATTCATTCGTATGATAAAAAAGTTACCTTTTTAAAGTTAATTAAAAAACTTATTTTCTATTGTTAATGAACAATAAATCATACAGATCACGTATTGCTTTGCAATATTTTTATGCTGTCATTCATTCTTGTTAAATGATTTCCTTTTTTTTTGATACAAGACCAATAATACCCACTTTTCCCCCCAGAATGTCCTTACAGATGTTTTTCTTCCTCAATCAGATTTTGTCATTGCTATTTCTTCTTAGTCAGAAACAGCGGAAATTATGACTGTGAACACAAAACACATTAAGGGAACAGAGGCTAATACTCTTCAATTTAATAACTTTTTGTCTATTGTTCTGGTTCAGTTCTTCCCTACGTAGAGTGTTGCACCATTACCTCCAAAGCCACAGAGGGGAGGAAACTCTATTTCAGCCTGTGTCACAGGAAAAACAAATGAGAAGGTGTGGTGGCAGCAACAGGACTAATTCATTAAAAATATACTGTGTTTAAGATATCCTCTTAACCAATGCATTGCAAATTAAGATATAAAAATCCTATTTTTATCTCTTGTTAAAACTCCAAAGGTGTGGCTTCAGAATTTTAAAGAAGTAATTAGTTTGTATGGTTCAAGACATTGATTTAAAGTTAAGTCTCTAGATCTGCTCTGTCAATATGGGAGCCACTAGTCACACGTGGCTCTTTACATTTAAATTAATTAAATATAATTTAAAAAATCAGTTCCTCAGGTGCAGTAGCCACATTTCAGGTGCTCAGTAGCCACAGTGACTCGTGGCTCCCACACTGGACAGCACACATATGCGGAGCATTATCATCGTCACAACAAGTGTTATTAACAGGGCTGCTTTAGTCCTTGCTGGATGTTATGACATTTTTTCCGCATCTTGATTTGTTTTAAGGCTTCTGTATTGCTAATAAAATAAATTCCTCAATGCAGCAGTGGTCCAACACTGTGGGAAAACGTTGACTGAGATAATCCTAAGGCAGTAGTGTTTCTGTAGCCAATCTGTAGCAGAAACACAAATGTTGCTCGGGATCTTGGACTGTTTCTACAACTCTGCTGGTGCATGCAGTTGAGATGCTAATTGTGGTATCATAGGTGGAGGCACTGCGACTTGACTTCAACTTCCAGAAGGAAAAAGGACATTTTTTAGCTATGGGTCTAACTGGAATGTTCTTTCCCTGTATCTTTGCATTGCTGGTTCCTTTTGCTATTTAAACTTCAGCTAAAATGTCACGTCTTCTGAAAGACTCTTGACCATGCAACCTCAAGTAGCTCCCTTCCCACCTGTCTCAGTCACTAACGTCTATCATATAACTCTGTTTCATTTTCACCGTTGCATTTATTGATGCCTTTACGTTTATGCATTTTTATTTTATTTTTGACTGTCCCCTCCTCCACACAAATAAAGCCCCTTGTAGGAGAAGGGTTTTGTGGTGTTCACTGCAATATCCCAGATCCTAGAAGGCTGCCAGGCAAAGGCAGCCACCTTATAAATATTTATCAAATGAATAAATCAATGGATGCATTGGGAAAGAGATGGAGATTAAACTTATTCATGGTAGAAATATGTTTTTGTGAAATAGAAAGGCATTTTTTTCAAATAAAAATACATTTACTTTTCTCTTCCAATTTGATCTTTGTCATTAATATTCTCTAAACCTTATATCTGAAATGTAGTAACTTCAAAGTCGTTACATATTGTACAGATAATTTACCTTTATAAAAGTTAAATAAGAAGTTAGCCTGTAACAGATGAGATTGGCCATCTGTAGACGTGACCCACTCAAGAGAAGGTGGGTGTCTCCTGGGCCTGGAGATGCATGCAAATCTATTGAAGAATGACCAGCATATGTAAGTCTCAGGTCCTAAGTATTCTAAAGAAATCCTGTGTAAGTGGACATTTTGAAAATGGGATTTTAACTGCTCATTGTCTGGAAAAGGGGTATAAATAGGCAGATTTTGGTCTAGGGTCTTCAATACTACCCAGGGGAGTGTATGTCCTGAAAACTTAACATATATAGCCATGTACGGTTTCCACTATGTGCTAGCAGTAACACTGGGAATATCAGGCTATCAAAACATGTTGGCTCCAGGGACACCATTAAGAAGTAGCTTTCTGATTATAATATGGCTTATAATGCAGAATTTTTTGAACATAAATAATTCATATTTTTCTTTGTGATAATTATAATTCTCACTGTAAACTGATGTCATTTTAGCTCATGCATCAGCCAGTCTTTTGTGATGTTGGTTTGTTAACTGAGCTCTTCAGAGCCTGGGGTCCTAGGGCAGCTGCCCCACAAACCGAAGGACCAGACCTCAACACGCGGTGACGTCCGCTGTGCATAACAGCCAGCTTCCCTCCTGGCCATCTTTAGCAAAAGTAGAATGCAGTTCTGGTTTACACTACCTCAATTTTCTTCTGTAGCCAGATTTTGGCTGTTCTTTGCATTTTTTTACAAATGAAATTTAATACAAAAGTTAAAAAAAACAGTTAAGAAAATAAAATAACTGTTGATATTTTAAAACAACCTCCAAATTGCATTTTAATAGCAGAAGAGACATCATTTTAGGCCTACACTGGACAGATTACAGATGCTGAAGTGTCACTCTTTGTTTCAGGAGTGTGTGGGGGAGGGTTGAACATGAAATACAACCCTTAAATGGTATTTTTTCCCTTTTATTTTCGTGTATCTACCAGCAATTTCAAAGATGCTATAAATGTCTCATGTTTGAAATGCTTAATTAAAGACATTTAAGAAAACAATCTCTACTTGCTATATCAGAGTCTGCCCCAAACCCACACCGAATTCGCACTTTTATATGAAGTACCATAACATTTATTTAGTATAAGGTGGGTCTGTCTTGGGCCTTGACCAAGGTGGAGTATATTACTGGAAATGACAGAAAGAACTCTTTATTTCATGTATAACATAACCACATACTGTGGGTTCTTGAGGCAGCATGACAGTATATTTTTAATGTAGGATAATTATATTCATTTCTTTTCCCTAAACATGCTTTAACTCTAAAATAACTATTCTATGGTAGTTTCCTCTGTGTGACTCAACAGAATCCTCACAAATAACAGATACCTACTAGATAAGCATAGATTCTACTGACAAATAATATTACTACCAAAATAATTTATTAAGATTATTTCTATGCTATTAATCTGTACACTAATTTATAAAGAAATTAATTATAATTATCTGAAATTATTGACAGTAAGTAGAAGAGTAAAAGAGTATTAACTAATAATATTGTTAAGTGATCTTTTAATTAAAATTCCTTTTAATGCTCAATAATATGGATTATTGTTTTATTTTCAAATTATTGACCAAAATTGAAAAAAATGAGGCAACCAAAAGAAACAGTACATTTCTCCCTCTTGCTGTGTTCTAACTATTCTTTAGTTTATGTAGCACAGATCCAAGGTTAAAAAGGTCTCTTTATTTTTATAATTTATAAAAGATTTTACAAAATATTTATGATATTGCAATGCTGAGCTCTCAAGGAAGTGAAAGAGGTCAATATTGACCAGCAACGCCTCCCCAAAGAGGTCACGTCTCTGTTTTCCTCCGTCAACGCTTCAACAACACAGTTTCAAACTGAAACGTCCACAGTAGGAAAGTCTGTCCGTTTTCTTTCCAGGTCTCATGGAAAACGGCCAGGCCCGTGTGCTGCAGCCACAGTTAATAGGTTTTCCTTGGTGTGTTATGCAAAGCCTGTCTGTGCGCCAACATGAAAAAGGCCTTTAAAGGAATGTCAGCAGCTTCAGAAACTGCTTGTCAAAAGGATTCCAGTTTTCTTTCTTTGGCCCTCCTAACCACTTTCAAAGGCTTATTTCATTCCTGGTAGTTTCCATATTATTAATGCATAGGGCTTGCAACTGGAACTCAGGGTGGGCCACATGGTTACAAAATTATAGACAGAGTTGATTAGGTACAAAAATAAAAGAAAGAGCTGCACAGATTTTACCGTACATTAATATTTTACTTCTGGCAATGGTGAGCGGAATGGCGGAAAAGCAGCAATGATTTGTTGAAAGGCATTAAAAAAAGGCTGTGTTAATTTTTCCCTGAAAATTGCCTTAAGTTTTTTGCAAGCTTATTGTAATTATCACCATTACAGATAGACTGGAATGTCCAGAGAACTATTTTAAAATTTCTTTTGCCACTAGAAACATAGTAGGGAGTACAGACTAAGAGCCTTGGGTCCTAGTTTCCATTCCAGCATCTGGCTTTGGTCTTCTGGGCATCAGGGTGAGTCGTTTACCTCTTCGTGACCTCCGTTCCCCACCCGCCCGAGGAGGCAAGGATGCTTGCGTGGTTCTTTCAGTTTAGGCGTGAAGTTGTAGGGAAAACGGGAGGAGCTGACAAGTTTCTAACTCTGATAAAACTGACAAGAAAATTCGCAGGAGTAGCTATCCTATTTACAAATATTTGAAAGATGAACAACGAAAGAAACCCTCTTTATGAATTAGGGAGTACTGTTTGTAGGGTGATTTCCTGCTCTCATAAAATACTCTTCGAAATTGAGTACATTCCTTACACCTGAATCCATGACTGATTATCTGATGATTCCATGAAAATGGAAGCGTGTCCCAAATGTACCTTCTTGAATAACACTGTCAAGTTATTAGCTGAGGATTCAAAAGACTTCCCAAATCTCTGACGGTCTAGAATTCATTCATTTAATAACAACTATTTTTTACCTCCAAAAGCTAGGTGCTACATCAGGCATTGGAAATAGAGCGGTGAAGTAGAGAGTGGTATAAAAAAGCCACTGTAACTTGTTGGATTTTAAGCACACAACAACTTTTTATTATTTGTGCCTCACAAGGTTTTGAAACACCAAATAAAGCGATTCTTGAAATATTGCTAAAGGAAAAAAATAGTCAAAATATTGTTTATTTACATTGTTGTACAATATTCATTGTACAGGTGTATAATCTCTTATCCACGATCCTAAAATTCAAATAGCTTGAAAAAAGAAACTTGCTTCTTGAGTTGGGCACAAACTTATTTGGTAGAGAGCCTGATTTGAACTCACAGGACTTTTAGAGACTTTTTACCCTGCTTATTGGGACTATTTATAAATTTCAATGAAGATATATTAATGAGTTTGATTAAGGCTTGCTCCCCTAGAACCTATGGAGGTATTATGAAGGAAATGTTTAATACATTGAACTATTAATAAAAAAAATTTTAAGAAGTCATACTTGGCCACATCGTGTTAAAATGAAGTCAACACTTCCGCATCCTTATCTCAAATTCCAACACCATTGGCAATGCCATTTTGAACAAAATTGAGAATTTCATTTCCTCCTTTCTTATTTCTTCAGAGGATCATTACAATTTTTGTCTTCTGTCTTCTGGTGTTTTAAAAATAAACAAGAAAAGTATAACTAGTTCAAAAAACACGGAAATTAAGTTACTGGCCTTTTGTCAGAGCCTTTTAGGTCTACACTTTACTGCAGCCTGAGTGTTCTGTCCAGAGACAGCCCCTCTCAGGGAGACTGGTTGGAGCCTTCCTCACAGGCAATGTGGAGCTGATAGGATTCATGACATGTGCAACCCTCACATGAAGTCATACCCTCTTCCTGCAAGTACCATCTAAATATGGACCTGGGTCAGTGGATATGTTTTCCTTTTTAAAATTTCCCAGCCAGTTGCATTAGAAACATGACAAAACATCCTAACATCATAAATTTTAGCCTTGAAAACACTGGAAGTGATCATTTTTACTATGTTCAGTAGAGCAATCTCACCTCAGTCTCTGACATCTAAGCATACGTCCTCTGCAGAAACAATTTCAGTGTGAGGGAAGACATCACTGAGGCCAACTCTGCCGACCTCACGTCGGTCCTTGTCCCACCTCTGCACTCACGCAAAACAGCCCCTTCACACCATGGTGTTGGAAATATTTGAGGTCACCCCCCACAGCCCTTTTAGCGACCTCTATTGGAAAGTCAGCAATTTTAACTCTTCCTGAGGTGAGTTTTGATATAGTAAACTGGGGAAAATAATGATTTTAGTTTAAGTTTTTACTATTTGAAAGAGAAAAGTAACTTATTTTTAAGTTAAATCAGTATATGATCTATAAGTAAATAAGTTGCCAAGGATTGTTTCTATGTGAGATTCATGCTACCCAAACATTCTAGTCAAACTATGGGAACAGAAAAAGACTGGGACTCGGGACATAGGAACTCCCCATCCTCCCCATCTGAAAATGAGACTTAATTATAAGGAAATCTACAAATCAGACTGTTAAAGAATTACAAGGCTATGCTCAGATTCCAGGAGGCGTCACTAGCAAAAAAGATGACACATTACAATCCAGTTAATTTTTCAAAAAATGAATTTAAACTGAAGAATGTGGAGCTCTCATTGAGCTTAAGAAATTTGGGGAATTTGGGTATTGTCAAATCCTAGAGTTAGTCAAACTGTGACGTTAAGGGCACAGTCTACTCAAGACTTCTGCCCCCACCTGCAAGAGGGGGTCCAAGCACGAAGTCAGAGGGAAGAGTCCATACAATGCCACGCTTACTTCTGACAGCAACTGCAAGTACAGGGAGTTCCCAAAACCACTGCAATATTTGCAGGACTCAAAAAACTGACTGAAAACTATTATATTTATGGTTACAGTTTCTTACAGGGAGAGAATACAGATCAAAATTAGCAGAAGAGATCCATTCAGTAGCATCTGAGAAGCTTCCACTGTCCTCAGATGCATCACCATCCTGGTGTCAATATCCACTATCCACAGGGTACTGCCAACCAGGGAAATGCACCTGAGCTTCGGTGTCCGGAGTTTTTATTGGGGCTTCATTTTGTAGGCATGCTTGATTGACTGACTGCCCACAGGATGGGATTCAGGATCTAGGTCAACTTATAGCACACAACCCAAAGGCTGCCCAACATGGGCCCTGCTAGCAGATGTGGCATAGATTACTCCACAGAGCCTAGGGCAAAGGCCAACCTGCTTTTGGGCTGAGCCAATTCTTTATAAAACAGCAAGTATTCATTTCAAGGGTCAAGGATGTAATTACAATTAAAACAAACAAAAAAACCAAAAACTGAAACCAAACACTTACTTGGAAATACTTAACACTCTGGCTTTTGTGAAAAGGAAAGGAAAGTAGAAGACAACTTTAGTGCCCAAAGTCAACAGGAGCCAGCGCTGGTGTCACACACAGGAAAGCAAATCCAAGTATAACACTATGAAAATTAAATTACCATTATAAAAAGGAAGACCAAAATAAGCAAACAAGACCATAAACTTGTAAAAAAACTACAGCTCAACTTGTGAAAATTTTTAGATGTTGATGAAATTATATGACCATTATTTTTATCTCATCTATCAATAATAAACATGTGGATCCTTTATAATGAATTCTCTACCTTGATCAACATAACATAGTAAAATAAATGTCCCTATGTTATAACATCTATTTTTTCTTAGAAATGTTGAAATAAGGGATATAGCCATAATGAATTATTTTCACAAAGTCTAGCTTACAGAGTAGTTCACAATATCCAATCTCTACATACAAATTCTAAAAAAAATGTAAGAACTAATTTCTTCACTATGGGCAAAAACATTCTTTAAATGAAAGCCAAATAGGGTGAGGAAGGTCGGCAGTATTTAATTAAAATTTTACTTCCCAACTTTGATTTAAAATTTTCAGGTCAACTTTTTCAGGTTTCATATCACTTCTGATAATTATTACTTTGGCAACTTTATTCTCCAGAAACTTCTAGTTTTTAAGACACCTGAGCTTCTAATATAACATATTCTGACAATGAAATTTAAAATCGTAAAACTGACATAATGGTATCACACGTTAAAAAAAGTTCATCCTCAAATTTGTGCCAATGATGATAATGTCTCACATTAGTGCAGCTCTTTGAAACATCTAGACGCCTTCCACATACCTTACCTCATTGTGAGATGGGTTACAAAGCTATTATTATTTGCCTTATCTGATATATGTGAAATTTATAGACCCCAAATGGAAATTCTCCTCAAGTTAACAATATCCTGCACTAACAGCCATGGCTCTTGAATTTTAGTCTAGATTTCTTTTCAGCAGAATATGTTGTATTTCTTACAAAAAACAGGGGGACAGCTCCTTGTGGTTCAGATATCTCTTCCTCAGAGAAGCCTTCCCTGATATTACTGATCAGGTTTTAAAAACGAACAACTATTTACATGTTTTTATTGCACCGGATGCCTTCTTTCCTTCACACTTTCCTCAGGTATAATTTTACTTGTTGTCTTCTGATCCCGTGATTAATGTCTATTTTCCACACTGAACTGTCAGCTCTTTAAGGCAGTGGCACTGAAGGAGCTACAAAGATTCTCATCTTAGAGAAGAAGAAACATAGATTCAGTGGTGGACTCCTACTCATACAAGTGTCCACAGACTGGGCTTTCCCATTTTTACCATAACCTAGTATATTTTCTTAAACACAACCAGGACTCAATACAGATTCACCAAATAACTAAATTAATTAAATATGACTAAGCATCAGTGACCATTTCCTACAATTTCCTATATAAACTATTTCCCACATCACATATTAATGCAAAGAAAAAAAAAAATCTCCCATATATACCCAAGAGGGGGGAAGGGGAATTGTCCCTACATGGATATTTAGTAAACTGTAGGATTTTTTCAACAGTCTTCAGAATTCTAGTCATATAATTTATTTTTCATCTTGCATTTGATCTTTTGTTTATGTGAGCAATAGGGAAACTAGGTTGATATGCACAGTGAAGATATTCTAATAAACTTATAACATTACGTGAAAAAGTTTCAGGAATTAACAAGAAGCTTCAGCATTTCTCTTTCTGATAGTTTCTGCAAGTGCAGTGGACAGCTTGGAAGATGCTGTCTCTATTCCAAGGGACTTGAGGATTATGAATGAGGAGGTTGACGTGTCGGTGGCACACGAACGGCCAGCTCTTACGTCACCTCCTTTGAGCTTCAGCTCATGCATACCAGCAGCCTTTGCTCAATGTTCTGACCAGTAACTGCTACAAACTGTACTTTAGAAGTGAAGTGGTGCAGCCTGATGAATGCAGAGACTCAGCGACTGCTCCGGGTGAGATGCGAAAAGCAGTGGTTTAACAACAGCCACACTGCTTCTCCACTAAAATGCTTCCTGTCCTTACACAAAACAGATTAAGAATATGACGCTTCTTTCTTTTGAATAACGTTTTAGTAAATAAGATTTGTACAGAGAAAGGAAAACATTGCAACTTCTTTTTACAGAAATCTCAATATTCTGGTACTTGAAAGACCATCCAGTTCCAGTTAGGACATCTTGTTGCCCAGACTCTCTGATTCCCTTCACAATTTCAGCTCCCGGTGACCTTCAAGGGCAAGCCCTATTTTTTAAAAAAATTCAGTCCTGGCCCTCTGATTTGTCCAGCCACTCATTCCTCGTGTTGCAATCCTTAGAGCTGCTCTTTCATCCTGATCCTCAAATGCCTGTTTTGCTAGTCGTCTTCAATCCCACCTTTTAGGAACGGGGTTCTGTCTTGCTCTTATCAGTTCCTCTCTCAGGAGCCAATATTGGCTCAACATTTCTCATCAGGTCTGTCTCCTGCATTCTGTTCCTACCTAGTCACTCCTAGTCAGTTCCGTCGGCCAGCTCACTAATCTGCAGAACACAGCCTCAGGTTCTCAACACAGCAAAGGAGATCCTTTATGAAGCAGTCCCACTGGGGTCTCTCCAGCCTCATTTCTATAGCAAACTTCATTAGCTTCCCATAGCACCACACCCTTCTTCCCTCCAAGCTGGGCTAACTTCATTGTTCTTACAGATGAAGATTACATCTCCTCCCCAAGAAGTCCTTCTCAGTCCACAGGGCTCTCCTGTGGGCTCCCAAGGCACTTTGCACGTTTGCCTATTACAGCAAATCACAACGCACTGTGATGATCCAGTTAATGATATCTCCTCTGCTGGACTATTACTTTCCCAGGCAAAGAACAGGGAGCAACCTGGCCATCACTTCATTCCCCATGTCTAGCTATTATTTGGTAGCCAGTCGAAACTTAAATGAATTAAAGAATGAAAAAGAATGAATAAAAGAGTACAGTAGTTAGTTTCTGAAGAGAAAGGAATGTTGTCATAGACTTCTTTGCAATCTCTTTAAGGTCAACCACAGTGCTTTGCACAATACTAACAGTAGTAGTAACAACAACAACTATTACAACAATAATAGCAGTTTCATGAATTACTGGAGCATTTGCTGTGTACCAGTCTCTGTGCTACGTGCCTTAGGCAGCTTACAATTTATCAGTGTTTGCTGGGCTGACAAACTTTGCTGTATGACAGCCCTCACATCGCATAAATTAACAACACTCTCTGGATTAATTGCCAAATATGCTGTCACTTTGCATGATTCTAAAGTATTTCTACAGTAAACTGAATAAATTCTCACCACAGTGCCTACAAAATGGCAAAGCTGTAGATAAACGAAATATTTAGTTAGCTTGACTCACTGGAGGCTGTCCCTCCTCGAGATGAATGCCGGGTGGGCACAGATCCTCTCTAATCGGACGTCTTTACTATTCAGGTTAAATCATATAATCAAAACTTGTCACTGTAATTTTGAATAAAGCCATTTTTAGTCACAGTCTAAGGGAAAATTCCCACGAATAATTAATTGCTTCTGCCTACCTATATTTTTTGAAAATGATATGGCTTCACCATCACTTAATATATTATAACCTTCACAGTTACCAAGCTTCTTTTATGCCACGATATTTTGAGATATTAAACATACATACAACATTATCACAATAGTACACATTTTAAAAATCCACTCACAATTCCATCATTCTAAGATTTGTCTAGCATTATTTTTCTATAATTTCTATGCCTTGTCAACACACACTTTTCAAATAATGGAATTTGTGATACAGGAAATTTTATATTTTCTTATTTCATTTGTGTATACATCCTAATCACGTCTTGTTTCATACATTCTCCATAATTAACCTTTCAAATGATCGCATTATATTCCTTGAGTTGATATACTATTGTTTGCTATACCACCACCATATTACTGGATAATTTCTTTCTTCTTTTTTGAGGAAGATTAGCCCTGAGCTAATTACAGCCAATCCTCTTCCTTTTGCTGAGGAAGACTGGCCCTGAGCTAACGTCCATGCCCATCTTCCTCTACTTTATACGTGGGATGCCTACCACAGCATGGCGTGCCAAGCGGTGCCATGTCCACACCCAGGATCCGAACCGGTGAACCCCGGGCTGAGGAGAAGTGGAACGTGCAAACTTAACCGCTGTGCCACCGGGCCGGCCCCCTGGATAATTTCTATTGCTTGCAAATTTTTTTTCCACTGGCAAGAAAGCTGCAGTGAATACCATTGCTCATTCTAGATTTATTTCATTATTTCAGCATGAATTACCATGCATGGGATTACTAATTTGGAAACTATGCACGTTTTCCTCTTGATTGTAAGACACACTAAAGCTGTAGTTTAAACTTGAAATAACTTTTTCAGTCTTACTCATTTGCTCTTGATACTATCCATAGTTTCTTTAAAATAGTCATGTAAATAAACACAATATCATGCTCTGAAACTTTAAAGTAGCACAAGAAGTCCATACAGAAGAATGAACAAAACTGTCAAGGACTTCAGGGAAGTCAAATGCAGAGAACACAGCATTAGAAGTAAAAACATTGCTCATTTAATAAATATTTATTGAATAATGCCAATGCGCCAGGTATTGCTAGTTAAGTGTAATTCTATGAGTTGTTTTTTTATATCAAAAAAATTATTTTTCAATTATATAGTCTAAGTGCTTATTAGAAAAGCTGTATTTCAAGTTTTTACTATGATTTCCGATATATTTCTTAACATTGTTAATAGTTTTAATTTTTTTCTGTTGATTTTCGTGGAATCTTTAAGGTAATTGTCACATAATTTGCAAATAATGATAACTCTGGTCTCTACTGTGTTTTAAATATCGATACATGTAAGACTCTCTTGCAAAAGACAAAATAAATAGGTGCTTCTAAGTAATTCTGAAGAGCTGGCTGGACGTTTAAATAACTTCACATAATCTCTAAGGCACAACAATAACCACAGCGCTGCTCACTGGAAGTTTAAAGAGGGAATGGAAAAAACGAAGTCTCATTTTTGCTTTACAGAAATATAAGAGGCCCACAGTGGCACGGTCACAAATGACAAATATGAACAAAAACACAGAAAAGCGCTATTTTCAAAACTTCTAAAATAAAACAGCCCCTTTTGAAGTGCAGTATAATCTTGGACTAAACTTTGCTTATTAACCTTGCATCGAGGTGAAAGTGCTCGGACCCAGGAATGGTGAATATGAGCGTCTTCTATGTAAAAATCCCAATAAAAAGATATAGATTATGACATACATGGGACAGGAAAATGTATATTTTTGACACTGGAAAGATTCAGATGATTAATAATTTTAGAATAGAAAGATTAATATTGCTATGGAGTGAAAGGGTTTTTCAAATAAGCTCATAATAATACTTTCAAAGAACATTTTTGCATGACTATATACAATTGCCCTATTCATATTACAAATTTACATCAAAATGAAACGGACATGATAAAATATATACACTGTAAGCATATATTAAATGTTCTGTCTTGTATTATTAATAAAAATAGTTATACTGGATCCAAAAAGAGGATCCAGATAGATGCTTAAAATGTTTAAAGTCACCCAAACATAAAGAGACTAGAGAGGGGATTGGAAACTCAGCTGCCTATAAATCCGTTCTACCGAACACTTAAACTTATTCGCCCCAAAGGCTTAAGCAGTCATAAAATGTCAACAGAATTTAAGGGTTTCAAGGAATAAATCTTAAACTATAATTGAACACAAATATTTTGAAAACCAATTAACATTGATATCAAAGTGCAGTGTTAAACATAATTCAGGTTGATTCCTAAAATGTTTGCCTAAAATATTTGGAAGACTGTAATTTTGTATTACAAAGAAATTTTAATTAATTCTCTGTTTCCAGTGTCTCGGTGACTGCTCCCTCTGGTCTTCTGTGAATCCATCTCTCATTACAACATACTATTAATATTATCAGGTAATACTTCCTGGCAGTACAGTATTAAGCCAGGACTCAGAGTAATTTTACAGTACCCTGTGCTGGCTAATTTCTCCAAGGGTTTTCTTGTTTGTTAAACACTTTTTGGATTTTTCTGTCAACAGAATACTTTCGATCGTTTCCTTGAGTAAAGTGATAGGAACAAGAACAATAATAAACCGTTCCATCCCTTTCCCTTACATCATAAGAATTAGTGCCATTTTCTTTGGTTTTTATTCAGTTAAAAGTTACTTTTGAAAATAATTTCAAACAGCATGGGAATCTGAGTTAATGAATATAATAAGTAACTCAAAATGCTGAGTCTGTCTTGCTACATAATAGCGGCCACTTCCTGAGCTTACTATGTACCTATGATGGAATTTATTAGCTAATATATAGATGAGGAAGGTAAGGTCAAAGATATTTAACAAATACGTATTATCTGCTGTGTTCAGGGCACTGTGCAGTCCAGCAGTAAATAGAGGAGTAGTTACAGTCCTCGCCTGGAGCCTATGATAAATGGGATCCCACTCCACATCTATCGCTAATGTCCAAGAACTTGAGAATTATCCTGGGCTGATGTAAACAAGAACACACAACTACGCAATAGGAATGAGTCACATCCTTAGGCTGAGAGCTAGGAGAGAATTCTCCCAACTGTAAAAGACAAACCCATTCTTTGGGGTCACAAAAATGGCACAAAGTCTACATAACCCACAATGAACTTTTGTGAATTTCTACCAATATTGTTTTTCCCTTTCGGATACCCAGCCCCATGCTGCTTTGCAAACAGCAGCAGAAATGTGGAAGACATCGGAATATTTGGTGTGGACGTGGAAAGACATGCAAAGCCAGGAGTGCCTGGCAAGTTCAAACAACAGCAGGGAGACAAGTGTGGCTGGAAGTGAGTGAAAATGAGCAGAATAAGAAAGAAGAGCTGAGATCAGAGATGCAGAGCAAAATGGGCTGGTCCTGCAGCCTTGTGGGCAACTGAAAGGACCTTGGCTTTCACTCTGAGTCAGACACTTTAAGAGTTGCAGCAAAGCAGTGGTCTGAGCTGATGCATGCTTTCACAGGGTCATTCTGTAAGAACTGACAATAGGTTGAAGGATGGGGCAAGGGAGGAAGCAGGGAAACCGATCTGGAGTCTATCACAATATGAAGGCGGGATGTGATGCTACCTTCGACCAGAATCGTAGCAGTGGAAGAAGAGAGAACTGGCTAGCTTCTTAATGGATTTTGAAGGCAGGCCAACAGGATTTGGCTCTACTTTTTAGGGTTTATTAACTAAATAAATGGGAAAAGGGAGGTGCTCTTATTTTGGACAGAAAGAGAGAAGCAGAAGGAGTAGGTTTGTGAAGGGAGACCAGTAGGTCAGTTTTGAGCATGCTGAATTGGGCCTCTGGTGGAGTGGTCAAGCGGGAATCTGAATGGCGACTCTCAAGTGCTGCCCATTTCACTCCTCTAAGCCCACACACCTGTGAAAGCAGACCAAAGACATTTGCCCTGGTGATTCTGACGTTTGGGTTTTCTCCTTATCCTATACCACGTGCTTGTTAGGAAGTCACCCCCTGGACCCTATGGTTCCTTCTATTATTTTATGATTCCTGTGCTCAACCCAATAACCCCCAAAGAGCCATTATTATTCTGTTTTGTGGGCATGAACTTAAAGGAACCATTTACATGCTGCCCTTGCTCTGGTAAGATTTAAGTACTTTAAGGTAAAAAGTATATTTTCAACTTCTATTAACTCCAAAAGTTCAGTGTCATACATACTGAAAAGGTTCAATATACACTTGAAAAATTGAATAAATATACTGTGTGTATAATGTGATATAGTTAGACAAGCGATGTGAGCAAGGCACACTTCCAGCTTTCAACACAGTAGAGTTGAAACAGAGGAATATGCAACAAAGGAAGAAAAACTTCAAAATAAAATAAAATGAATGAGAGGAGTAAATTTCGGTCCACGGGGAGACATTTGGCACAGAATAAGAGACAAACCAACACTAAATACCAAGAAATGATAAGCTACTGAATGGAAGAGGCAAAAAGTTCAATTGTGATCAATTATGAAGAGTTTAGTCACAATATAAAGTCACAAATAAATATTATGTAAATATATTGAGGCAAAATCTTATACCTCTAAACTATCCCTTTCAATAAACATCTCTATCCTTCTTTCTCCCTCTGACTCTCTCTCTTTTGTACAAAAATCTCTTCTTTTATGAAGCAAAACTACCATGTTATAAATGAAATTGGGTCATTCCCTCTACTTACCAGGCTTGGCTACTGGGACACTGTACTTCCAACAGAAGTTAAACGAGTGTTAATGAGGGCAGAATCTGGACAAGTCTGTGCAGAAATAACAGGAACTATGATTTTCCAGTAGAATTAAGCAAGTGGGCATAAGTGAAGACGGTCATGTGTAAGAACAAACAGTTTTGTGATAAACAACGAGACAAGAATTTGGCAAAGAAAAGGAATCAAATGATTTGCGTGTTGGTTAAATTTTTGGGGGGGGGTAAATGGTGAAATGCTTTTCTTACTCAGAGCCATGAGCTTTGCTCTTCTCCGTTCATTGGGAAGCCTCTCTACTGCACTGCCTTGACCGCTGTTGCATGACGGCTTTGCCTCTTCTGTCTCTAGTGCACAGCACTAGCCTCTTCTTGTTCCATTTGATATAAAGACCCGGTCAGTAGTGAAATAGAACCATCCTTTTTTTTGTGCTAAAAGACCTCCAGGTGCTGGATACAGTTTTTCTTCCCAGCCTCAGCTTCAGGAAGAAATAGTTACCACTGCCTTCCTCCATTGGTAATGAAATATTGTGCCAAAACATAGCCTGTACAAGTTTGGCTAATTCTGCTCTCTGCTTTCTTTCATACCACAAAATGACTAAATAGTCAACGTTTTTATCTTGGAGTCCAAAGGAACTTTGAGAGTATTCATTGGAACAATCAGATCTTGCTATTGTCGGCTCAGTCACAGCCGCACGATGCGATACATCCAGCCTACATTCTTCAGAGAACGCTCTTAAAGATCACCTTCTCTAGAGGAAGGACAAAGCTTCTTTTGTTCCCACTATTTTGTTTCCCTGTTCCTTCCAATTCTGTTTTGATTTTCATTTCCTTGCTTTAGGTGATTTATATTCCCCAAAGATTCTGAAGCTGTATGAAAGGCTTGACTTTCTCATGCATAAAAACAGAATTTTATATATATTTTATACATGGATAATATTTATAATAGATAATATTATGCGTTTAATTTATTTACAGTCCCATATAGAAATGCACATCCAGGTGAACTCACTTTCAGTAAATGAGCATCTGGAAAGCTCACTGACAATCAAACCCCCTAAGAGGAAGCTTGCAACCCACAAGAACTACGCTGAAAGTCCCATTATAAAGAAAAGCTCCTTTCCAATAAGAAAACAGAATTACCTGATGATGTTACCTCTTACTTATTTCTAGGTTTTCTTATTTTTCACCTAAAAGCCACACATATAGAATTTAAGTAAATAATCCTCATGGAACTCTTTGGGCAAGGCTTACAAACTACCAGATGAAATACTTCCAGTAACGTCACATCAGTTGATCACTGTCGTAGAAACATACCAGCTATAGTTTAATTACACAATTATGACATTGAGATCCTGATCCACTAGCTTGAGCACAATGAAGCCCCATGAACCCATCCTTGCTCTGAAGAAGTTCACAATCTAGTTACAGATTACAAAGAGAAACAGCTCGAGAAGACAGAAATGAAAAACATGCTAATTAGACGTACAGAAGAAATATAAAATTCACTAGAAAGAGATTTTGGGTTGAAGAACAGAGAGAGAGATTGGGACACGTGGAAGATGTTGAGGAGACACACAGGAAAAAATGCCCCAGACATTAAAACTAAAGTAAACGAGTGCTGGATGGGGAAGGGTTGAGGAGATAGAGGTTTATAATTTGAATAGGCAATTTGTAATGAAGAAAAGTAGGAAATCAAGTTGCATTAGTAAAAGTGAGATCAAATAGTGGGTGATTCTAAAATATACTTGAAAGGATAGTCGATAAGGAGCAAACTGTGAAAACTAATGGTGAGTACATGAAAGGAAAATTAAAAAGGCAGGTGCACATGAGAGAGACTGGCAGCGAGTAACTTCAGACAGGAAGACCAGGTGTGGAAAACGGCGTTAACTTGGAGGGCAAGGTCATCCAGACTATGCATGTATAGAGGAGAAGGGAGGAAAAACAGAATTTGGGGGTTCAGTCCTGTGGACGCTTTCACACGTCCTTCCGTGACACGTGTGGAGCTCTGTGTGAGCACGCTCACCACTGTCCACTTTGAAAACTAGAACGTGAGCCCCAGGAAACTAGAGTCTAGCTTGTTTTGTTTACTGCTACCCTGTCAGTGCCCAAAACAGCATCTCCCAGGAGGAGCGCGATAAACATTTCTTGAATATTTACTATTTTAAAATATCACTAAATCCACCTTTCTTTTGAAACTTTCCCTCTTTCAGGTAGCAAAGCTTAGTGTGAAAAGTCTAGATTTTGGAATCAAGAAGACCTGTGTTCAACTACTGACCACTACTGACAAACCTTGTAACTGGCGCTAATGCTATAACTTCTCTGACTCTCAGTTTTCCCATGTGTATCCGTCTTGCAGAGTTATTATAAGGTTTAGACATTAGGGACTTGAAGTGCCCAGCACGCATCCAAGCACATACTACTCAACCAGTGCACAGTAGCCATTAACCAAGAACAGGCAACACTCCATCATGCTCTATTCACTTTGATCAAATCTTGCCTATTCCTGATTTATATCATTTATCACTTTACACTAGAGTTAACATGTCTATCATCTCTCTCTCAGTGCACCCACTTTTTAGTACACCAAATACCAATTTCCTTAACGTGCCTACAAAATTTCTCAAAATTCAACATCTGCCTTTTTTAGTCAAGTTTTATTGATCTATTCCACCAGACTTCAGTACTGTGTCTTCATGTCAATGCTGTACCTCTCACTCCCGTGTCTTAAAAGTACTGAGGCTCATGTTTGTCTTCACTCCTGCAGTCTGAGCTCCATAAAGAGCAGGGTGTTACCTTCATGTATGTGCCACACATACTCCTTATATGAAAGAGGAAGGGAGTATGAAAATTATGAGATCATGTGGCACAAAGTCCACTAGGTCAATGGACATTAAGAAGAATGGAATGTCTATCAGAAGATATCTTCAGCAAAAATTATTCTTAGAAAGAGAACAGGGACTAGTGAAAAAAGGAAATTAAATTCAGACAGAGTTTAGGAACTCTGTCTTGTAGAGAGTTTTGATTAAGGAATCCAAGGTCACATGAGAGTTTAGAGAAGCAGGCTTTACTTATGTTTTCTATACCCTGTTTTGGTATTAAAAATAGCGGTTCCTGCATTCTACTGGAGAGCTGGTCTCTATACTTTTTATCCATTCCTGATTCCAGGAATCAGTGATCACAGGACCTCATTTTGTCAGTCAAGAGCACTCACTGAGCTCCCACAATGTGCAGAGCAAAAAGGTTGGTGAAAATGATTAAACAAGAAGATACTGGTCTCTCTTGAGATCAGCAACCTAATAAGACAGAAAGGAAGAATGCAAAGAATGTACCCAGAGTCAATTTCACATCATATTCTCAGATAACGGTGACACTTCGGTGATATCACTACGATATCGAAGTATAAAAATGGGATGGTGAAATTCAGCCAAAACAGTGAAAACAAAATTCTGCAATTGTCATTTGATATCTTGTGGAATAAACAAATGATTGCATTTTGTTTTCATTTCACCTAGTTGTTGCAGGCTTAGCCACAATGAGTAATGAGATATATATATATATATCTCATTATTTATATACATATATAATCTATATATAGAGAGAGAGTAAGCTTTTTTTCCTTACTCCTTGACTATAAATTCATTAATCTACTTAAGTTGAATGGAAGATATCTAATTAAGCATTGCAGGGCATTCATAGAATTCAAAAATCTATTCATGTGTTTGAACAAAAGCATCAGTTTTCTTCTGGAAAGTATGATGCTCTTGTGCATATTATATCAAATCCAAAGCTTATTTTCCAATAAGGAAAATAGAGTACTTTGTCTATTAAAAGTTATTTGAAATCTATATTTTTAAAGCATAGCTTCTGGTAGATAGGAAATTCTGTATAAGTAGGACAATACTTCATTATTTATTGATTCATGTCCACCAAAAAAGAGAGCACATTATTTTATTTTTAAATGAATGCTATTGTTAAAATATGGCTATTTTAATAGTCTACTGCCAACATAAAACATATTTTTCATTAATCTTTAATACTGGTTTACAAATATTGAGAGGGAAAATTATTTTTCAGTATTACACTTTATTTACTTTTCAATATTATAAAACTTACTCTGATACATTGTTTACTAGGGTTATTGTCTGAGAACCCAATGGCTATCAAAAGCACATTTAGCAAAACGCAAAATTAGTTTTAGATTGTCACCTTTTTCAAAAATAATATAAGTTAGGTAGATACAAATGCCTGCCTAAGAAAACAACAACAACATGTATCTTTAAAACCAAAACGGTGGCCTCACAGAGGAGATTTAACTGAAATGGCTACCAGCAGACTCCCTGGAAATGATCAATACTCCTCCTAAAAAACAACGCTTTAATGTGGAAGCAAAATTCCAGGGATCTCATAAAGATGTGGGGACCAAAGACAGAATAGCTGCAGAGCGCCTGGAAGCGGCTAAGCTCCCAAGCCAATCACGCCTATTAGTTCCGATTCACGATTTAAATTCTGCCTTTCTATCTGTTCCTAACAAGCAGCGTTTTCTTACCCTTGCACTTCCAGGCATTTTAGCTTCTGCTGACATAAAAGCATTCCCCAAATAGAATGTTACAGCAACCTTCTGCTAGACATTTAAGCCCACTTGTGCATTTATTGTTTAAGATGCTTTTTTTGAACCGTCCAACTCCAAGAGGTCTGGGAAGGTAGTGTCAGAATGAATGAGAACTTGTTTTCTGAAGCGACCCTGTAGACACTTGATCTGCCATGAAAAAAAAAAAAAAAAGCACAGCCTCCTACCTTGAAAACAAACATCTCCCGGCGGAGAATAGCTAGAGTGTTGAAGTTCCCATCGCAGATGTTGGGTCTGGCTCCAGGATAGGAAGGTCTGCCAGTGGGCGGCCGAGGAGGTTTGGGCCTGTCATTCTTCCTGGGGTCGGCCGGAGGAACGGAGCGGTGCGGGGGCACTGTTGGCAGAGGTCTTGTCGGTGGAGGAATCTTGTCAGGTGGACCTTTTGAAAATAGGAAGACAGGACTTGCTCACTTACAACTGGGATAGTGCTGGAAAACATGCTACAGGGACAGTCACTCATCAGCGGAGGGCACAGACTCAGTGAGATAAGAGGTCTCTAGGATCGTATATTTTCTGAGAAGACAAGCATCTTACCCAACAAACCATTGCCAAGTCAATCAGAAACTGTCCTTCTCATGTTAAATTCTGGATCCAAGTAACTAGGTTTTCTTTGTTAATTTTTAATGATATTTTTTATAGCTTCACCACAGTCCTTATTGGAAAAGCTACTTTCAAATCCTTTCTGGAAGTAGGTGGTGTATAAATAATAAATAAATGAAAATAAGTACTGGAAACATGCACGTAAGCTTTCACCAAAGTTAATCCTAGACTTTGATAGACAATGATTCTATGCAAATATTTCTAGAAGATAAACATTAACAAGTCAAAAGTTTATTCTACCCTATGTCTCCAACTGTATTTTATAATCTTTTCCTGACTTTCATGATTTTCTTCTAATGAAATGTTCTGACAAATTGCTAGAAGAGCGTTGCATTTGAACACTGAATCTAAAACACCTATTGATCAAAACACCACTAGTAAAATATTAACGTGAAGAAGTACTTCTAAAAACAGATTTCTAAATCAGGCAGCCAAAGTCTACACAAGTACTTTGGTACAGATGTAAAGCATCATTCCTGAAGGGATTTATGTTTTTAAAAAGAAATACAGAGCTGTTCACACGTAATATTGAGATAGGGGAAGAATATTGTCTTGCAGGCCTTCAGTCTAGACTACTGATTCATGAGGTCGTGAGAAAGACGCCCCTCAGTTAACTACTTGGGAGGAATTCTGATGACAGGCACTGAGGCAAAGGGGAGCTCATTCAACACATGAGCTTTTTAGTTTTGCTTTTGAGACATTTCTCTTTTCTCAGTATCCCAAAAATAAAGAGCAGCACAAAGTTGACCTTTTTTTCAAATCTTATTGTAACCCTGAGAGAACGCTTCCTGCCGAGATGTTGAAATTGAAACACTAATGAATGCAAAACAAATTAGTGAACTTTAACTACGCTATTTAAAAAGGCAAATGGCATCTTCTGGATACTGGATATTAACATACAGATAACACACATTTGTCTTTGTATTATAAAAATGAAAGTTTTCACTTCACTAATTTAGCAAAGCATATTCTCTATACGTAAATTATAAATGTCAAGTTCTTAACAATTATGTGTGGAATAAATGTCTTTATAAAGGTCAATGGTTCTATTGAGGGAGTCAGGATTATGGCAAATATGTATAATAGTCTTTCTCCCTTTTGTCTTCGTTGCATTCGTTTGCATTCGTTGACTGAACTCCATAAATAAAAACAATTTTATTGTAGTAGAAACTTATTTCGAATTATGTGTTAGTGCTTTTAGCCATTTGTTAACTTTTGCTCATGTGTTTGCTAACTTTCATTCTCAGTCAATAAGTACATGCTTTTGAGGTCATTTTGTTATGCACATCACACAAGATTATTTTTTTCAACTTCAAAAGTGATTTATCTAGGAACTATCTAACATTAAATATCATAAATGGAAAGTCAATTGGTCAGTTTTTACCAAAGTCTCAGTATCTTATATGAAAGTCTTATATTTCTCAGTGTTTTTATTGGGTACATTCATTTATTACATTTTTTTGCCTGAATTTTAAATACTAAAGTTTATTAGATCTTTACTATAACTGCAGGTTTCAACTGAACTCAATAAGAAACTTCATCAGTGTACAGACTTTCCCATCATCTGTATATTAAGATATCTGGGACTGTGGCCAACAAAACTTGACTGATAGAAGAGTTTTGCCAAGAGACTAGATTTTTTCCCCTAGAATTTATCTCTTTCATATATTTAGAGCATCTATTTCAAAAAAGAAAACACAGCATGAATTCTGGACTTCGCTGTGGGGTTAACCAAATGGAAGCGGCGGTAACCTACCATATATCTTCTGGATGCCCTGCAGGTCATCATTCGGTAGCTTGAAATTGTCGGTTTCCATGTACTGGTAGAAGGGAGCCATGATGGCCGTGGGGTCATTGGAATGCTCCAGCCCCAGAGCGTGTCCCAGTTCGTGGACTGCTACGAGAAATAAGTCATTTCCTGTGTAAATGAGAAGAAAAGACACGATTGTAACTCATACCCCAGTACAGGATTGAAAAGGAGAACTTGGTGTTATCAAAATTTTAGGAAGAAAAGTCAGAGGAACTCTTTATTTCAGCTATCAGCGTGAGTTTATCATTGGACTTCCTATTGGCCAAATCCAATACGCTATTTTCAAACGAGGGGGAGGGCTGAGGAGGAGGTGATAATAATGAAGACATAGAAATTTAGAAACTGAAAGGGAAGAACAAAGAATAAAAGTTGAAAAGAGAACAGTGCACCAAAAATTGCTACTACTGCTGTTGAAATATCCTTCGGATTAGGAAGCATGGAATAGACAACATCTCACTTTTATAAGCTTCACATTGAACATGATCCTAACAGTAACTCAGTAAAAAATACAGGGCAGATACAATCCTGACTTGTACACAGATGAGTAAATTAAAGCACAGAGGAGACAAGTCTTGTCAAGGACAGCAAATCTTTGTATTCACAGAGCTGCAAATAGGACTCTGGTTATTATTATCCTAGACTAAGGCTTTTCTTTATTACTGGCCTAGGATATAGGAATACTGTTATGTAAAATGAAAGCCACAGGTTAGCAGTCATAATAATTAGGATTCTAGTTCCAGCTCTCTAAATACAAATTCTAATCAATTCCCAGGTAATCTGAACAAAATATATTTATCTTAGAGTGGCTGCTTCTCACTGAAAATAAAAACACCCCTCCCACCTGTGGCAAACTTGCACAGTACATCTATCTAGTGCAAACTCTCAGAGACACTTGGTCTGACTGGGCAATAAACTCCGGCTGATGACCTCTCCATGTTGTCCGCTCCTGGCTCGCCACGACTGAACCTATGGGGAAAAGAGCCAGGCCTACTTGTATATTTGTTAATTCCAAGAATGTAGTTGACCCATGAGAGCCGCAAACACTTAGGACTGTTATACTTCTAAGGGTTATGTTTCTAAGTAAAGAGTTTAACATGATTGAACGTAAAATGTTAAGCTTTACATGGATGACTTGCTCCGAATGCAAATGATCTGAAGGAACTTCTGGAGTGTCATGTTTAGAAAACTCCTTTCTAACCATTTTTGTGACGCACTTGATACTTCCTTTCAGGGAGTTATTTTCTTTTTACACAAAAGCCAGACCCATAACCAACATTTTTTCTAATCTGGAGTACTCTGTCACAGAAAAATGAACAAAACTATGGGGCTGATTTCCCCATATGACATCAGCATACCGAAAATGAGCTAAACACATCAGGATCCTACCTCACTCTCAAAGAACAACTGATGAAATACCAGTGTGAAACAAATTAGATGGATTTAAAAAGAAATAGAATCTCAAAGAGCTTATCTTCTTCTCATAAAATTCTTAAAAGTGAAAATTAAGACACAAAAAGAAAAACAAGATGTATTAGCTTTAATAAAAAAGATATTAATTATTTTTATTAAAAGTTTACTAAGTTTGCTCTGGGCATTCTGAACACTTGATCTGCATTTTCTCATTTAGTTCTTACAATTATCCTATGAGTTAGTCACTATTATGTTCATTTTAAAAATAAGAAAACAAGGCTTGGTGACATTGAATGCAATTTGCAAGGTCACATGGTAAGGTAAACGTACAGACGGAATTCAAACTTCTCTTGGTCTGATTTCAGAGACAATCCTTTTAATTACTATAGGAAATCACACATCTACAAAAGGACTAGCATGCACAGGAGATTACATAACATAGCCATGTGAAAACAATTCATTCATTAAATAATCCATCTTTTATCGCACGCCTACTATGAGCCAGGCACTGATCTAGGCTCTGGCAATACACTAGTGAACAAAACTTACAAAAAAATCCTTGACCTCACAGCATTTGCATTCTAATGGGGGAGACTGGAAAGAAACAAGAAAGAAAAGTAAAATATACAGGATGCAACCCAGTGATAAATGGTAAGGGGAAATAATAAGGCAGAGAAAGGATGAGGCCAGAGAGGAAATGGAACACGTGGGATTTTAGATAACGGGAATGGTTTTAGCTTCCAGTCTGACTGCGGTGGGGATCCCTGAAAGGTCTTGAGCAGTGGACGGGGGTAATCTGACTTACATTTTAACAGGATCACTCTGGCGCTTGCTCTTGAGAATCAAGTGCAGTGGGCAAGGGAGCAGCAAGATTCAATTTCTGCAGTTAGTGGCATAATTTAGGTAAAGATGCTGTGGCCTGGACCACAGTGGGAGTAATGGAGGCAGGCAGAAGCAGTACAATTCCTGACATATTTTGAAAGGAGAAACACAGAGTTTCTTAAAGGACAAGATAAAGGTGTGAAAAAAGAAAAAGGTCAAAGATAACACCTAGTTTTCTGGCCCCAGAAACTGGAAGAATGAGGTGGCCACTCACTGAGAAGGAGAAAACCATGGGAGGAACTAGTGTTTGGTGTTTTTCTGGTGGGGGTGAGAGGTGGATACTGTTACCAGGAGTTCATTTATTTGAGTGCTAAGTTAGAGATGCCTTTTAAATATTTAATTGGAGATTCAAGTCCAGTCGGATATACACACATGGAATTCACGGGCAGTTGCAGGCTGGAAGCATACGTTCCATACGGGTGAGCAGAGACAGGATAAAGCTGGCTTCTGATAGGAACACGGACAGTTCAATCAGAGTAACACAAAATCACAGATTCTGGCAGTGGGTATAAGCAGTGGTGGAAGATTAAAAAAGATCTCTTGTGAGTGCTATAATTTTCTTAGTGAGATAGGAAGGTTCACCAACTGAGAGAATAGTATCGAGGAAAACGGAGAGAGAAGGAAGTATGAAATATTTGGATAGGGGAGTTGTAAAGAGAATAGACTAGGGAAACAGAGAATAATTGTTCGGCAGCATTCATGACCATGAATTTAAACTGAGATCAGTTTCACTACGTGGTGTGTCTTTCTTCTCCAGCCTTACTCAGTTGTGTGCATGCAGATACCGAGGTGGCAGTTGACTTCACCAGAGTTTTGGTATCACCAGGTGAATATAAAAAGCAGAGAGAAACATAAGGAAACTTTGGGGATGCATATATATATATATAAGGGAGTGATTTTTTAACTTGCCATGGTATTTACGTCACGTAAGGAAGGAAGCAATAGCATTATGGGATGAGGATAAGGTGATAAGATCAATTTAAGATCTACTCTTAAATTCTGATGTGGTCAAAGGATATTAGGAATCATGATACTAGCAGGAATGAGCTGGAAAAATACTCAGTGGTCACATAGTATTCAAAATTGAGATTTGTAAGAGCAATGTCAAGGGTATACCCATGGAAGTGAGTCTCAGAGTTAGGAAGGAATATGAAATTGGAGAAGAGATCCAATAACTGAGAGCCTGGAACATTAGAAATATTATCTGCATGAATACGGAGATGGCCAAGAATTAAACCAAGGGTGGTATCGAAGGGAATGGAACTGAACCAGGAGATAAAATCATCAAAGAAGAGAGAGAATGACCTGAGGATTAGGAGATGGTTACAGCAAGGAGGGACAGTGCCTGGAAAGGTCTGACAAAATCAGTCAAAGCTGGAAGTTTGTATGGAGGAGGGTAGAGGAATGATCTTGAAGTGGCATCAAAAAGAACAAAGGGAGGACATGCACCATGACTCCAGCCCTAGTGGTAGAAGGAATATGGAGGAGAAAACAGCCACCAACTTGAAGGAATGGAGAGGAAAGAGTCTAATCAATGGAGAGACCAATTTTAGTTACAAAAAAGAATGTAAAGGGAATATTCTCAAAATAGGTTGATTATTAAGGGGATTTTTCTGATGACTGACTATGATTGCCTTGGAACTTCTCTGGAGTGAACAGTTTCAGACGACAGGGAAGGGAAGGAAATGGAGACAGAGATGACAAAGTACAAGTACATGGGAATTGGAGTCCAAGGGGTGAGGGATGTCTTGTCTTGTGCTTCTTGTGGTAACAGAAATGGATGGAAAAGGGGTCCAATCAAATTGGACCTCAGATCCCATGACATTGGGTATAAGAGACTATTACTACTTAAGAGTATATTTAAGGGAATTAAAGAACATGGCTTAAGGAGAAGACAGAGAGTGAAATCATAGAGGGGAAACAGAGGAAAAAGGTACAGTGGTAGAAAGGACATCTTCCCATAACCACCTTTACTTAAATTTTTGTTGCTTTTCCACTGCCTACAAGATAATTCCACATTCTTCAGCAAGATAACTGAGACCCTTTATACAGAAGTCCTTGGCCTTCCTTTGTAACATTATCTCCCATTTCTTTTCCTTGTGTGACCTTTCCAATCACCGAAAAATTTGCTTATTCAGTCCTTAAGGTCTCTGCATTAACCGTCCTCTCTCTGGAACTGCCATTCCCTCCCTGGGGTGTTGGGTGGACGTCAAGCAGACTTGATGTGACTGCTCAAACGTTACTTTCTCTATTAATTCTTTCCCTCAAGGGTGCTGTGAACGTGTGCTCTCTTCTTAGGAGCACACAGCTCTTTGTGCATCCTCCTATCACAGAAATTGCATTTTATTGTCATCATCCTTTGGAAAATCTCCCCAAAATACTTTGAATTCTTTAAAGACTAAACTTGTACATCATTTATCTTAGTGTCTCCAGTTCAAAGGCATTGCCTGGCACACAGTAGACGGTTAATCTTTAAACGAGTTGAATGAACAGATCAGTTTCCAGGGAGTGGAGGACTAATTTGAATTTGGGTAGTAAACAACAGAATGTAATTTCCATGTAAATATGGCTCAGAAGTTTTTTTTTTTCCCCCCTCAGCTTTATTGAGGTTTGGTTGACAAATAAAATTTTAAGATATTTAAAGTATAAATCGTGGTGATTTGATACATGTATACATTTTGAAAGGATTTTCCTCCCATTAAGTTAATTAACACATCCATCATCTCACCTTTTTTTCCTTTTTTCATGAGAACACAAGTTCTACTCTCTTATCAAATTTCAATTGTACAATATGGTGTTATCAACCACAGTCACGATGTTGTTCACTAGATCCTCAGATCTCATCTTACAACTGACAGTTTGTACCATTTCACCAACTTCTCCCTATTTCCCCCTAGCATTTTTTTTATGATTGTCATGCAAAGAACGGGAATGGAAAGAGACTGAGATGAGATGAGAGAAGAGCTAGGAGGCCACTTACGTGGCTTCAGACAGTGGAACTAAAGTGCCCAACATTGACAGTCACTCAATGCTCAATAAATGTCAGCAAACCTTGTGTTCACAGGTAAGGAAAATAGGACACGGTCCAGAGGAAATTGCTGGGGAATGCAGAACAAGTCTATTTTAGTAACTCCGATGGGAGGATGAGGCATTACAATGATTGGAAGGAGTAAGAAGTGAGTGAGATGCTCAGAAGGTCAGGCAGTGGGGAATCAAAAGACACAGGAGTTCAAGTTACTGAACAACAGGCTTTTCTTTTTAAAGATGCCACTTTGAGTGAAAAACCAACGAAACATGGCTATTGGGGATCAAGTAACGAGGATGTTCTAGTCACAGGCAGAAATAAAAAACAGAAAGAAAGAGGGAGTTATTTACAAAGACATGTGGGGACTATGAGAGTATTGAGTATGTAAAATAGGCAGAAGACTTCCAGGATTGTGTCTCAGAGGACACTCAGGTGAGAGGAAGGCAGGAAGAGAAGGAGCCTCAGGCATTTTCAGATATCAATCATCTAACACCAGCTCTAGAGAGAATTTTTCTGTGATTTCAAATCAGAGACACCTCTGCTAAGATACAAATCTGATGTCAATGAGGCTCATTGTAACCACGAATAACATGCAAAATGGTAGAAGGGCAGGTATATGTTGCTTCTGGGCATGCTCACACTCAGAAAATATGCATAAAGTTTGGCTGGAATGTGCTATCAGCGGGCTAGAAGTAAAAGCAATTTTTCACCAAGAGCAGACCTAATCACAAAACAAAGCTCTCTGGAGCAGCCAAAGGACCAACAAAAAACAAGTCAGTGGAACCAAGAGCAGAAGACTCAAGAGTTGGCGCTCGACGTCACCAGGAACAGCTACAGCGGCGGCTGAGATCAGCAAGACAACACCACTGATTCAGAAAAGACCTCTAGACACTGTTGTCTTCTTTTGTCAAAACAGATACAATTTCTGGGTCAGAAAGTCCCAGTGTGGGCTTACAGGTATTGTGTCTTGTTTTATTCTTCAGAAAAAAAAAATCCAACCTGAATAACCTTCCTCCTTGTGGACCATGTCTCCTTCCCCAGAAAAAAAGTACCCTGGCCTTTTTCCTAGATAAACACGTAGGAACTCATTCTTTCCCTCTTGGTCAGATAAATATGGCTTTTAGTCATCCATCAACCTTTTGGACTTAGTTGAATTATTAAAAGCCCTTCAAATCTCTCACAGGAAAATAGTCTTTTAGTCACAAATTTTTTTCTTTTTGGCTAGTAAGAAGAATACAAAAAAACCAAAAGGTCAAACAGCAACAGCAAAAGTCATCTCATTTCATGTATCTCTGCTCTTCAGATCAATCAAGCTTTTCCTCAGCAGCATTTCCAAGGGTGGAGTCACTCCTTGTCTCAGGAATAAGGTAAGGCATTAGAAAAAAATTAACATGATCAGGATATGAACCTATGACCTATTGAATTCGCCACGGCACTTTTAATCAGAAATACTGGCCGAGAGCTCCAACTAATTACCATTTTTCAGATGATTGGCAATAATATAATTAAACCTTACTTGCAGCTTCACAATAGTTTAAGAGGGTAAGTTGTTGAATAAAGTCCTACCTTGTGATTTGAATCCCACTAGGAACAAAGTCGTTGGCACATGATGAGTTTTAGACAATTAAAATGCACCAGACCTCTCTCCTAATGATGAAAAAAACAACTGCTCCTGTAACTTATCATTAATTCACATCATTCAAGGTTCTCAATTGTCATATGCCTTGATCTTATCACCACGCAGGCAACAAAGGAGAAATCAGCCTCCTGGTTCTCAACAAAGAAACAGTACTTGCTCGTTTTGCAAGATCTTGTGTGTTGAGTTTGTGGCTTTCCACTCTATCTCTAATCTTCTTTCCTTTGTCTACTCCAATACAATTCCAGAATGCTGAACTGTATACTATGAAAGATAATGCATTATTTATAATTTGCTGGTCACAATCATGTCTTTATAATTTACTCCAAGCCTTTTCCCCTCTATGCGTTTTCATATGCTGTTCCCTCTGCTGACAACATATCTTGAATGTTAAATGAATGACTATATAATATTTCATACATAAAAATTACTATAAATAATTCTAACACTTATAATCCTATAAACCTATTCAACTCTAGAATATCACCGGCGCCACTGAATCTATCTCTGGTTTCTCTCTCATCACACCTTCAGCTGCCCCACTTTCTCCAGATGTACTCACGACCCCGAGTTATGAATTTCTCATTCCCTTGCTTATATTTTGATATTTTTATCAAATTTGTATGTTTAAATAAATTATAACTTTATAAAGATGGTATCATTCTATATGTTTGTTGCCTTCTGAAACTTCCCAAAACTCGGCATTTTTTTCCAATATATATCTTTCCACTTGCCTCTTTGTCAGTCTTCTTATTAATCTTTTAAAACAAAACTCAAAATCACCTCTTCCATGAAGGTTGCTCAACTCCCCAGGTAACTTTATTTCCTCTGTGTATCCTTGATCTTTTGCACATAATGGATTGTTACACATATCATAATTGCCCTGACAGCTTCTGATACATAGCAGCTATTAATATTTACTTGTAGGTTAAATGGCTGACAGAACAAATTTGAGCAGATTCATAACGTTAAATATTTAAATATGTAAATTTGAAATACCTAAATCCATACCTAGAAACAACATTCAGAAATCACCATCAAATCTTTGATTAGCGAAATTTCTCCAGTGCTTAATAGATAGGATGGGGCTGCTTAAATCTCAGTCCTCGCTGGCTATCCATACAGCTGGCTTTGCCAGTTGAGAAGCTAAAGGGATGTGTGAGAGTCAGCCTCCAAGATGGCCCCAATAACCCCCAGTCCTGGTATTTACACCCATGTTTCCATCAGCTTGCTGTGGCAGAACGTGGTAGAAGTGATGGTATCTGACTTCCACGGTTAGGTTATAAAACACATCATGACTTCCATCTTTGTTCTTTCATATTCTCATTCCCCACCCTGGAGATGTTGGCTGCCATGTTGTGTAAACAGCCCTACGGAGAGGCCCATATGGAGAAGAACTGAGGTTTCCTGCCAACAACCATGTGAATGAGCTTGGAACTTTCTTCTCCAGCCCCTACAGACAACTGCAGGCCCAGTTAATAATTTCACTGCACAGTCACGAGATACCTGGAGCCAGAACCACCCAGCTAAGCTGCTCCTGGATTCCTGACCTTCGGTGCAGTGTGAGCCAATACATGTTTGTTGTTTGACATTGCTAGGTTTTGGGGTGATTTTTACGCAGCAGTAGATCAGTAATATGAGATAGCTCAGCACTCTAAGTCCTCTGCATTTGGTTAGGATTAGGAGATAGGAAGGAAAAAATGAAAAACCTTAGTAGAAAAGGGGTCTACTCTGAATTACTTGTTTGCATAAAAACCCTGAGATGAAACGGGATCTTAAATACGGTCCAGTCCAACTATCTCTACACACCCTGACAGGGATGGCAGTAACCCTGTGTCTGAGGAAGAGCCTGTGATGGAAATGTGCAGAGATGGGAACGCCAGCTATTTCCCTGCCTTACGTCTTCTTTCAAATGCCTGGAACCTGGCACCCTGGTTGCTCCTCTGCTGTCACTCTCTGTGCACTTCCCTGAAGAGAGGGCCACTCTCTCGGTGACCAGAAAAACCTGTGGTCCCTGTTAGAGGGCCAGAAAGGTCTATAGACAGGTGTTGAAAAGAACAAGAATGCAATACTGCTTATTGAGCATCTAGTATGAACCAGGATGATTTCATGGAACTTGTCATTGAAACTTGGTGGTCTACGCTTTCTTACTCTCTTCCACTGATAACCCTTGGCTGCCCACACAAGGCAGAGTGGGGATCTGCCCCGTGTCCTGGCTGCCCAGCTCCAGACAGAAGTCGGAGCTCAGCTGCACTCTGCACGACAGAAGCCGAGAGAAACTGATCTTGGGCATTCCCTCACATCCTTTGCTGCCATGTCGATGCTCCCATTGAGCCGCCAGGTCCTCCAGGGCTCGGTGCTCCTCTTGCCTTCCCCCTGCCCAACCTGCCTGTCCTCGACACTACACCTCGGCTTGGCTGCTCCCAAGGGCCTCACGCTTCAGAATAATTCCCTGGCCCCTCGCCCAGATGCTTCCCCTACTTGAGTCAGACATAGTTTGACTATGAAAAAAAATTTTTATTGCATTCATTTATTAGTTGCTTACCATATACGGGCAAATATAATGCAATGAAGTTACGATTATGAATAGCATTTACATGTATGTTGGATAAGTATTGTTTTATTTAATGGAAATCTAATCTACCTTCACATATGCTCAAACCTTTAAAGTGTTTTGTTGTATCCAGCACTATTAATGTTGTCCCAAGACTAGAAGAATTAAAGGAAACAAAAAGTTTTTATAAAGTGCTATAAAAGCAACAGCAAGAAATATCAGTTAATATTCACAGGTACTTTACGTGTATTAACTCGTCTATATCTCACCATATTAGTTAAGTTTTGTTACTGTCCCCATTTTACATATTAGGAGATGAAGGCTTTGATGGCTTGTGTGATTCAGCCGAAGTTACCCCGTAAGTGGTAGGAACTGATTTAGACTCCCACACAGTCTAGACCCACAACCAAAAGCTTAGTGCACTGAGGAAATGGATTTCTCTACTTTTTTCTTGGCCCTGAACATCTTCTCCAGGCTCCAGACTGTGGATCCCAGAAAACAAGGGCCACCGTGTGAGGCCACCTGTTCAGAGTCGGCTGTGGTAAGAGCTCTTTCCAGGAATCCATAACAAGAGTCTACACCTTTTACCCACTGAATTAATGCCTGACTTAATATTTTAAAATGTACTTCCTCAGGATAATTCTGGCTGTTCAAAAAGTTTTAATCATCTTCATTGCTTCTAATTTTTGATTAAGTCTAAAAGCCTTGTAGCAAAGACAATATTTTCAAAAGAAAAGGACAAAACAGTACCGCTACAATTAGGAGAGCGGTACAGGACGCAGACTTTCATTTTTAAAATTACTTTTCCAAGCTTTTCTTCTGCCATCGAGGAGGGTATGCTGGGAATGCTGGCATTGTCTGTTTGGACGTGGTGAGGTATGAACGCCACTGGGGTACCTATTAAGGCACAAACACTGAGCACTCAAAAGATAAGGAAAACAGCCACCTAGGAGCTCTTCCAAAAATCAGTATTTTCAAAGATACTCTACTACCAACATTTATAGTTTTTAATTTAGTAAGCACTTTAATAGAATTAAAACAACTTAGGTCTATGTCAGCCAGGTAAAGTGGACACCCTGAGAAAATATTTGGATAAACAACGCCAAAGTACATGTTATATTCCTTCAGGCTACAGTCTGGATATGAAGCGTGCTTTTTAGTGAATTAGAAGGTCTTCACTAAATTCAGAAAAGTCTTGCTAAGAAAATCAAGTTTACATGTGGCTAATTGCACCACGATATGAACAAGGATTTTTTTCCATCTCCTGTTGAGTCTAGCTGGGGGTCTGAGAGCATCCTCAGCTCTGTTCCACGTCATTTATTCGTGTGTGGTCTATCTGCACTATACTTTTCCTCTGGGTGGCTCGAGTTGATGACCAGGGTGATTTTGGAGGCTTAATTCCCTCTCTGAAACTAGAGTAAAAGAGACCATTTTAGTGACCGCTTAAACAAAAATAATCATATAATAAATTGCAAACTCATTTTTCAGCAACTGATTAGAAGTGTATGCCCTTTGACAGTCTGCCATCTAGAAGCACTATTTATCCAGTCATAATTCTATGTAGGCCTGGTACAGCAATTCTGGTATTGTGTGCTATTATCTTCAGACCAGCAGCAAGTATGTGATACATATTCTTTTAAAAATTACTAATTATCTATTTTGTGCCAGGAACTATTTATAGAATTATTGAACTATTGATAAATAATTTATCTAACATGTAATTGATTCTTTTCTACTGTTTGCCAGACAAAGTTCTAGGGGTCTCTAAAGATAAATTACCCAGGTCATTTGTTTTTAATTGAGGAATCGAGAGTTTAGTTCACCGATTCT
The DNA here is from genome assembly GCF_041296265.1 of Equus caballus. Classification (NCBI taxonomy): domain Eukaryota; kingdom Metazoa; phylum Chordata; class Mammalia; order Perissodactyla; family Equidae; genus Equus; species Equus caballus. The sequence goes on along the minus strand of NC_091692.1, from coordinate 1,153,939 downwards.
GAGCTCTTTGGGACTCACAAGATCCTCAGAAAATCTGAGAAACTATGGAATTCCTCCCAGGAAAAATGAATGCATTAAAACTGTATTACACACGATTGCAAAGTTAGTTTTACTCTGCTTAGGTCCTTTAAGACAAACCAGATTTAAAATCCTAACTGAGCTATTATCTGTATAAAACTTAGTAAACTACTAACCTCTCCATGATTCAGCTTCTTTATTTGTAGTGAGTCCAACAGCATCTACTTATAAGGCTGTGGGGGTGGGGGGGTTGTTAAATCATATCATGGCTATAAGACATTTTTCCTAGTACCTAGTACATAGTTCAGTGCTTCAAGAGTGGTGACTAATAATTACTATGGCATTACTGCTACTGTTACTATTCCTTTTCCTATAATTAATAGACTTTACAAACTTTTGAGTCAGATACTAAATTTCCCCTTTCATATGAGAAGAAACTGAAGTGTAGTTTCTTGGTTCATCCAAGGTCAGAAACCTATGAAGTATTAGAATGGGAATTTACATAACCATTCTGACTTCACCAAAACTAGAGTGCCAACCAGTTAAACATGGTCTCGATGCAAAAGTTTGAGTGACAAGGTTGGGAACTATGTTAAGATCAAGCTTTGGAGGGTCTTGAAAGCTAGGTCTAAGAGTTTGCTCATGGCATAGGAGGCAGTAGAGAACTGTGAAAGTTTAATATCAAAATGATGCTGCTGTAGGAAACCTTGGCATCAGTATGCAGCTGTGACTCGGGTGGGGAAGTGGCTGACGGCAGAGAAAGCAGCTGGAAGACCACGTCCGTAGTCACAGTTACCGGGTGATGCGGACCTAAACTAAGGCAGTGGAGGAGGGAACAGAAGACAGGAGTCCCTGAGGCTGGACAGGAAAATAACTGAATGATAGAAATAATTTTTTGAGTTTTGCTATTTCCCATTAAGTTAGAGTTGATGATAACACTTCAACACCAAAATCTATGTAAAAATTGATAGCAATATTGAACCTAGATTTTTATTTTAATTTTTAAAGTACACTAAGTGGTTACGATCTTAAAAATCCATCCATTTAAGACCCTTATAGAAATATTTCAAATTATTTTCACGTGGCATCTGAAATTGGCTTTTTGCCACAATTTTTTTAGCTTGGCCAGATTAGCAAGAAACGGTAAAAAATATTTGAAAAAGGTTTCATTCACTTGCTTGTGCCAGCATATCTAGATGTAATTCCACATGTACAGGGCGCTATCCTTCAAGCAATTCTTCACTGACGTGAGCTTATCCTATAACCAAGTGCGGGAAGGCTGACTGGAACGCCGCTGGCGTGGTGCTGCTGATACGAGAGCTGGCTCACAACAGTGACACAGGTGGGTCCTGCTGAGCAAGGGCACTGGGCCTACTGGGACGCAAAGAGGCAGAACCAGAAAAGGAACCAGCTCTGTAGACAGCAGACACAGCTGCAGGCTCAGAGGCAGTCTTCATGAGCAGCCGTGGAGGGACGCCTCTGCTGCTATCAGTGTATCCATTAAAACCCTCACAAAGCTGGAACCCGGTACACGCCTGCACAGGAGAACAGTAATCCACAAAGTAACTAATACCTTTAGTTCATAAAATTCCTGCTTTTTCAGCCTAAATATTTGGGCACCAGAAATGTTTTTGATTTTACATTGGAGATCCCCGTCCCTTTACTTACTAAAGCCAATCGCGAGTGTGTATCCCATGGAAAAGTCGGGAGAGTATCTTTTAGGTTGGGAAAGGAAGCAGCCTGAGGAGCTGGGAGGGGCTGGGGCTCATTTGGGCGCCTGGACAGACTCAGGTAGGGACGTGGCTCATTTCCACTTCCCAAAGGAAAACGAAAATTGGGGAACAGTTAGGTTAAAAGGACCAGCTCTTGAGGTCCAGACTACAGTCCCCCACAGAAGGGGTGTACAGACTCCAACATGAGGGATGTAACAGGGGAAACTGACAGGAATGCAAGTGAAAGATGTCACGGAAAGACCTGAAAAGACTCAGTTGTGAATTGAGTCACCAGGGTGGGTGTGCGTGGCTCTCAGAGGAAACTCGCACAGCAAATTTCTTTGCACCTGGATATGTTTACATGCGCAGAAGCGACTGCCTTACCTTCACGTATGACTGCTTGTTTCCTGAGAGGCAGGGGCAGATTAAAGAACCACAGAATTTGAAAGTTGTGAGGAGGATAAAATTTTAGTTGTTTTCCGAATTTTGCTTCTTCTAGTTCATTGCCACCCGATAATTCCTTTTAGTCACGTTATAGACCTGACTGTTTGGGTATGAAGAATTTTCTATTTTCAGAAAAAAATAATCCTCTATACCCAAGTACTTGTATAGAGATTTATTAACAAATTTGTTTTTATAAAACATCAGTATATAAATCAAACAACAGCAAATGTAGTAAAGAAGCCATAATGACTTAAAGCCTCATTCAGAACTCCCAATGTTGTTCCCTAATTGAAGGATTTCCCTAGAAAAACCTGTTCTTTTTCCTCCTCATTTTTCTGAGGAAGACTGGCCCTGAGCTAACATCCATGCCCATCTTCCTCTACTTTATATGAGGGACGCCTGCCACAGCATGGCTTGTCGAGCGGTGCTACGTCCACATCCGGGATCCGAACTGGCGAAACCCAAGTCACCGATGGGGAATGTGTGAACTTAATGTCTGTGCCTCTGGGCTGACCCTGAGAAAAACCTGTTCTTGATCAACAAGGTGGGGTTTTTTAAATATTAATTTTTTAAAGGAGGCTTTTCATTTTTTGTTTTTTTCTAAAGCAATCTTCCTTTCTCATTCTCCCCCACCTGCCTTTTTTCATGAAGATAATCAATAGTAAAACCAGAACAAAACATAAAGACAATTATCAACTTAACAGCTTAACATAATCATCTACTTTTTCAGCAGGCTTCGTATTACATGGTCATGTAACATATATGTGTATGCACACACACACATACAGACATATATACATATATATACATTTATCTATAACTAATATAGCTATTGATGCCAATGATAAAAGTTAAATGCGTTTGAATTTCTGCAATTCTCATTTTAGAATAGTGATCGGAGCTCATATTTGTGTTCTAAGGGTAATCAAAGAAATGTACAATTTTATTCATGCAATAAATTATCCCTTATGTGTGAAAAGAACTAAAACGCAGAATCACAAATTTTGTAATTACTTGTGCAGTCAACAATAGTGAGGGTCAGGTGAACTGATCCATCAAAAATATTTCAGTCAAGCAGTGGACTTAAAAACATACATTTATATAGTGCATACAAACAAAGCCACGAGGTTCATGCTTGACCTGGTGTTCACACAGCAGATTTTGAAACATGTTTCTGGGTCTTGCAAAAGGCTGTGGAGGTCACCTAAGTGTCTTCCTTATCTATCTTTTTTGGTGTGTGTGAGGAAGATTGGCCCTGAGCTAACATCTGTGCCAATCCTCCCCTATTTTGTATGTGCGACGCCTCCACAGAATGGCTTGATAAGTGATGTGTAGGTCCACACCTGGGATCCGAACCTATGAACTCCGGGCCTCCGAAGTGGAGTGCACGAACTTAACCACTTTGCCGCTGGGCCAGGCCCCTTATCTATTTTTTTAAAATTTGCCTTCAGAGTGGTGAAACCAAAACAGAGGATGAAAAGGAAAGCAAAAATAAAAGGCTATTACTTTTTTTAAAACAATAGAAATGCTGTTCATCTCGCTGTGATTTATTCAACATATTGTGTAATTAAAACTCATTTTTAATGATTTCAGCATAGGTGTAGCAAAATACTTGTCTCATTTTTATTTAGTAAACAAATATTTGAAAGGCCGGAGTTTTAGCTTTGGAATTGGCAGAATACTCTGTTGGCAATGGGCTTATGAATTTCAAATGCTCTGAAGAATGTTTTCTTTCTAGGATACAAGAGTTGGAAGGAAACCATAACCTTAAGGTCTTGACAAATTTGTGTATGTGTGTGTTTTTTGTAAGTAAAGCAATGAATAAAGCACCTATGTTTCATGATTTTTACAGACTCTATGAAAATAAATTCATATAATAACTTCAATGTAGTCCTGGAAATTTCTTCCAGCAGACAGGAAAACTTAAAAATGTATTAGAAATGTTGACTTTAAAAAAAAGGAAAGGCATGTAAATTCCTGATTTTGAGATTTCTTTTAGTACTAATTACATTTTTTTATCGAGATTCATAACAGTTTACATCATTGTGAAATTTCAGTTGTACATTATTTCTTGTCTGTTACCACATAAGTGCTCCCCTTCACCCCCTGTGCCCACCCCAACTCCCCTTCCTCTGGTAACCACTGAACTGTTTTCTTTGTCCATGTATTTGTTTATATTCCACATATGAGTGAAATCATCTGGTGTTTGTCTTTCTCAGACTGGCTTATTTCACTTAAAGTAATTCCCTCCAGGGCCATGGATGTTATTGCAAATGGGATAAATTTGTCTTTTTTATGGCTGAGTAGTATTCCATTGTACATATATACCACATCTTATTTATCCAATCATCAGTTGATGGGCACTTTGATTGTTTCCATGTCTTGGCTATTGTGAACAGTGCTGCAATGAACACAGGGGTGCATATGTTACTTTGGATTGTTGATTCCAAGTTGTTTGGGTAGATACCTAGTAGTGGGATAGCTGGGTCATAAGGTAGTTCTACTTTTAGTTTTTTGAGGAATCTCCATACTGTTTTCCATAGTGGCTGCACCAGTTTGCATTCCCACCAGCAGTGTATGAGGGTTCCCTTCTCTCCATACCCTCTCTAACATTAGCTATTTTTAGTCTTATTGATTATAGCCATTTTAACAGGCATAAGGCAGTATCTTAGTGTAGTTTTGATTTGCATTTCCCTAATGATTAGTGATGTTGAACATCTTTTCATGTGTTTATTGGCCATCTGTATATCTTCTTAGGAAAAGTGTCTGTTCACATCCTCTGCCTAATTTTTGGTCCGGCTGTTTGTTTTTCTGTTGTTCAGTTGTGTGAGTTCCTTATATATTATGGAGATTAACCCTTATCAGATATAAGATTTGCAAAAATTTTCTCCCAATTGGTGGGCTGTCTTTTGGTTTTGATTCTAGTTTCTTTTGCCTTGCAGACGCTCTTTAGTCTGATGAAGTCTCACTTGTTTATTTTTTCTTTTGTTTCCCTTGTCTGAGAAGACATGGTATTCGAAAAGATCCTTTTAAGTTCTGTGTCAAAGAGTATACTGCCTATATTATCTTCCAGGAGTTTTATGGTTTCAGGACTTATCTTCAAGTCTTTGATCCATTTTGAGTTTATTTTTGTGTATGGCGTGAGATAATGGTCTACTTTCATTCTTTTGCATGTGGCTGTCCAGTTTTCCCAACACCATTTATTGAAGAGACTGTCTTTTCTCCATTGTATGTTCTTGGGACTTTTGTTGAACATTAGATGTCCGTAGATGTGCAGTTTTATTTCTGGGCTTTCAGTTTTGTTCCATGGATCCATGTGCCTGTTTTTGTACCAATACCATGCTGTTTTGATCACTATGGCTTTGTAGAACATTTTGAAATCAGGGATTGTGATGCCTCTGGCTATGTTCTTTTTTCTCAGGATTGCCTTAGCAACTCAGGGTCTTTGGTTGCCCCATATGAATTTTAGGATTCTTTGCTCTATTTCCGTGAAGAATGTCATTGGGATTTTGGTTGGGATTACACTGAATCTGTAGATTTCTTTGGGTAGTATGGACATTTTAACTATGTTTATTCTTCCAATCCATGTGCATGGAATCTCTTTCCATCTCTTTATGTCATCATCAATTTCTTTCAGTAATGTCTTATAGTTTTCATTGTATAAGTCCTTTGCCTCCTTAAATTTATTCCTAGGTCATTTATTCTTTTTTTTTGCGATTGTAAATGGAATTGTATTCTTGAGTTTTCTTTCTGAAAGTTCATTATCGGGGTACAGAAATGCAACTGATTTTAGTAAGTTGATTTTGTACCCTGCAACTTTACTGTAGTTGTTAATTATTTCTAATAGTTTTGCAATGGATTCTCTGTGGTTTTCTGTATATAAGATCATGTCTGCAAACAGCAAGAGTTTGTCTTCTTCACTCCTTATTTGGATTCCTTTTATTCCTTTCTCTTCCCTAATTGCTCTGGCCAAAATCTCCAGCACTATGTTGAATAAGAGTGATGATAGTGGACATCCTTGTCTTGTTCCTGTTCTCAGAGGGATGGCGTTCAGCTTTTCCCCATTGAGTCTGATGTTGGCTGTGGGTTTGTCATGTATGGCCTGTATTATGTTGAGGTAATTTCCTTCTATCCCCATTTTGTTAAGAGTTTTTATCATAAATAGCTGTTGGATCTTGTCAAATGCTTTTTCTGCATCTATTGAGATGATCATGTGGTTTTTAGCCCTCATTTTGTTAATGTGGTGTACCACATTGATTGATTTGCAGTTGTTGAACCATCCCTGTGTCCCTGGAATAAATCCCACTTGATCATGATGTATGATCTTTTTGATTTATTGCTGTATTCGGGTTGCCAATATTTTGTTGAGAATTTTCACATCCATCAGTGATATTGGCCTATACTTTTCCTTTTTTGTGCTGTCCTTGTCAGGCTTTGGTATCAGAGTGATGTTGGCCTTGTAGAATATGTTAGGAGGCTTTCCATCTTCCATAGTTTTTTGGAATAGCCTGAGAAGGATAGGTTTTAAATTCTCTCTGAAAATTTGGTAGAATTCCCCAGGAAAGCCATCTGGTCCTGGGCTTTTAGTCTTTGGGATGCTTTTGATTACTGTTTCAATCTCTTTCCTTGTGGTCGGTCTATTCAGATTTGCTATTTCTTATTGATTCAGCTTTGAAGGTTGTAAGAGTCTAAGAATTTATCCAGTTCTTCTAGATTGTCCATTTTGTTGGCATATAGTTTTTCATAGTATTCTCTTATAATCCATTGTATTTCTGTAGTACCCGTTTTTATTTCTCCTTTCATTTCTAATTTTATTTATCTGAGCTTTCTCTCTTTTTTTCTTGGTAAGTCTGCCTAGGAGTTTATCAATTTTATTTATCTTCTCAAAGAGCCAGCTCTGCGTTTCATTGATCCTTTCTACTGCCTTTTTTTGTTTCAACAGCATTTATTTCTGCTCTGATTTTTATTATTTCTCTCTTTCTGCTGACTTTGGGCTTTGTTTGTTCTTCTTTTTCTAATTCAATTAGGTGTAGCTTGAGTTTGCTTATTTGGAATTTTTCTTGTTTGTTAAAGTGAGCCTGTATTGCAATGAATTTCCCTCTTAATACAGATTTGTTGCATCCCATATGAGTTGGTATGGTACGATTTCATTTTCACTTGTCTCCAGATATTTTTTGACTTCTACTTTAATTTCTTGAATGATCCATTGCTAATTCAATAGCATGTTGTTTAGTCTCCACATCTTTGTCCTTTTCTCAGCCATTTTCCTGTAATTAATTTCTAGCTTTAGAGCATTGTGATCAGAAAAGATGCTTGTTATTATTTCAGTCTTCTTAAATTTATTCAGGCTTGCCTTGTTTCCCAACATATGGTCTATTCTTGAGAATGTTCCACGTGCACTTGAGAAGAATGTGTATTCTGCTGTTTTTGGATGGAATGTTCTATATATGTCTAGTAAGTCCATCTGGTCTAGCTTTTTGTTTAATTCCACTATTTCCTTGTTGACTTTCTGTCTTGATAGATCATCAAGATCTATCAAGTCAGAATTGTCTTGATGTGAATGGAGTGTTGAGGTCCCCTACTATTATTGTGTTATGATTAATGTCTTCTTTTAGGTTTGTTAATAGTTGCTTTATGTCCTTTGGTGCTCCTGTGTTGGGTGCATAGATATTCATAAGTGTTATTTCTTCTTGGTGGAGTGTCCATTTGATCATTATATACTGTCACTCTTTCTCCCTTTTTACCTGTCTTATCTTGAAGCCTACTTTGTCTGATATAAGTATTGTGAACCTGCTTTCATTTGCCATTAGCTTGGAGTATCGTCTTCCACCCTTTCACTCTGAGCCTGTGTTTCTCATTGGAGCTGAGATGTATTTCCTGGAGGTAGCATATTGTTGGGTCTTGTTGTTCAATTCATCTTGCTGCCCTGAATCTTTTTATTGGAGAATTCAATCCATTTACATTTAGGGTGATTATAAATACATGAGGGCTTATCACTGCCCTTTTACCTCTTGTTTTCCAGTTCTCCTGCATTTGCTTTCTTTCTCATCCTGTGTGTTTTGCTTTACCCATTGATTTATGTAGTTTTTAAGGATGTGTTTCTTTGTCTTCTCCTTATTTATTATTTGTGTCTCTGTTCTGCTTTTTTGTTTAGTGGTTACCCTGAGGTTTGTATTCAAAATCTCGTGGCTAAGATAGTTCCTTTTCTGATGGTCTCTTATTTCCTTAGACTAAACTGATTCAGTCACTTTCCTCTTTCCCTCCTAAGTTGTTGTTCTCACATCATATTCCATCTTGTGTTATGAGTTTGTGGTTAAAATGACAAGATTATTTTTGTTTTTGCTGTTTTCCTTCCCTTTGTCTTTAATGCTATACTTGAGTATTTGCTATCCTGCTCTGATTCTGTCTACCTATTTACCTCCTTACTCTGTGCTTTGTAATCCCTTTCTCTCTCCCCTTTTTTTTTTTTTTTTTTTTTCAGGTACGAGGGCTTCTTGAGAATTTCTTGTAGGGGGGGTCTTGTGGCTACAAACTCACTTAGCTTATGTTTGTCTGGGAAAGTTTTTGTTTCTCCATCATATCTGAAGGATATTTTCACTGGAAAGACTATTCTTGGATGAAAGATTTTGTCCTTCAATGATTTGAATGAGTCATTCGAGTCTCTCCTAGCCTGTAAGTTTTCTGCAGAGAAGTCTGCTGAAAACCCACTGGGGGTTTCTTTGTAGCTTATTTTCTTTTGCCTTGCTGCCCTTAGTATTCTTTCTTTGTCATGGTCTTTTGCCAGTTTCACTATGGTATGTCTCACAGTAGATCTTTTCACAATGACATATTTAGGAGATCTGGCAGCCTCTTCTACATGGATTTCCCTCCCCAGGTTTTGGAAGTTCTCTGCTATTATTTCTCTGAAGAAGCTTTCTACTCCATTCTCCTTCTCTTCTCCTTCTGAATACCTATAATTCTTATGCTGCATTTCCTAATTGAGTTGGATATTTCTCTGAGACTTTCTTCATTTCTTTTTAGTCTTAGTTGTCTCTCCTCCTCTATCTGGGATCATGCTGATACACTCCTCTATGGTGTCTGCTCGAGGGTTCAAGGAATCCGTATTTTGTTTTATTTCTTCCATTGCATCTTTAATCTCTAACATTTCTGATCGATTCTTCTTTATAGTTTCAATCTTTTTTGTGAAGTAGCTCCTGAACTCATTGAACTGTTTCTCTACATTCTCTTTTACTTCATTGAGTTTTTTGATGATAGCTATTTTTAATTCTTTGTCATTTAGATTACATATTTCTGTGTCCTCAGGACTGATTTCTGGGTACTTGTCATTTTCTCTCTAGTCTAGAGATCTAATATAAAGTTTGATCTTGCTAGAGGGAATGGCTCTGTTTTTTCGCATCCTGGCATTATTTAGTCACAGTTACTGCTCATCACCACTTAGTGGGGTCAAAAGCCACGTATTCTGAGCCCTCTGCCTTCAGCCAAGATTCCAGGGGCTGGAGACATGCTGTGCGGCTGGGGGGAGAGGCGCTTTCTTCTGCGTGCTCTTGGGGTTTTATCCCTCTGCTCTGTCTAGTCTCCTGGGGTGTTGGCTTGATGAAGTCACCACCTGCGAAAGCTTTCACTCTGATAGAGGGCTTTCCTCTAGGCTGCAAGGGCCCTCAAGAGTCCTTGATGCTCCCACGAGTGAACATCCTCTCCCCTGTTCCTTTCCTCTCGGAGGCGTCCCTGGGTCCTGGATCACAGTCTTTAAGGGGAGGGAGTGACGATCTCTCTTACCCTGTTCCAACTCCTCTGAGGGGGGCTCCAGCCTCTCTGCCCTCTGTTGCATGGCTTCTTGGGTCTCTCTGACATTTTTTGTCTTGTGTTTGGATGTCCTCTGTTGGAGTATGGATGTTTTTCTCACCGTATGTTGGAGGGGAAAGATTTCTGGGAAACTCACGCCACCATGATGCTGACATCACTCCTCTCTTTTAGTACAAATTGCCTTTTAATTGCAAAAGATCTAATTAACTGGGAGGTATTTCACTCATTTACTAAAGAGGAATGAAAATTAACATCCATGGAGTACGCACTACGGACCGGAAAGTTAATCCGCACAACAACCCCTTGAGGTGGGTATAACCACCCACAAATAACAGCTGAAGAAACAAAGCTTTGGAGTAAATAACTTAGGAGTTGATAATTAGTACAGGCAAGTTTGTACCAAGGTCTGTTTGAACCCAGTCTTTCTTCTGTGCTGAAGGTGACTCTCAATTAATTCATCACTATACTCACACACACAAGCTTGTCTGGATACACTTCATCCCTAAACCCATGTAAAAGACTTAAGGTAACCTTATGACACAAATGAAAAAGAAGAGACACCACACTGACACCAAAAGGAATATCATTTCCTTCACTGTTTGCTCACAAACTATTAGTTTCCATGAGTTTTAATAACATACATTAAGAATTTATTGTCTTCTGCATGTCCAACCGGTAAGAGATGCCATCCATAAAGAGATACAAAGGTCTATGAGGAACTTAACTACACTCTACCAGGGAACACCTGCTACCCTATACCACATTAAGTGGTGTCAATAGAACACTACTATCAACACAATATTCCATTACTCAAAATCCTAAAACGGTTTCTTACTAACTACAGTTTGAATAACCCACTATAACTACCCTCCATGATCTGGTTCCCCCTTTCTTATCCAATCCATCTGCCACTATTTGCCAATACATCGCTTAATTCTTAACAATCACTCTAATGAACTATGTTAACTTTTATCTCTTTCACTGTCTTCATGCTAATACCTTACACATAAATGCTATAAAGCATTTACTCCTCTTCTTTCATTGTTCAAAGCTTTAGTAACTGCTTAGTTGTGATCAAACAACCTTGGACAGTCAATGTTAAGAAATGAGAATTGAACTACATATGAAAGATTGGATTTATTCCATCACAACACTTCTTGCTGCAAGGGATATATCTCCTGTATAGAAGCTTCCCTTTGAAACTACCTCAACTATTTTCACACGCTCCCTCTGGCCTTGTTCTGTTCTGTTTCATTAGTTATCCTTACAACAGAGTGGTATTTATCAAAGCTACTTTTAGCTGTGGAGAAACAGAGATTTTTTTTTATATTCCACTAAATTATTAATACATCCCTAGTAAAAAAGTGCAAAATTAATGATTTTGTATGTACATAAGAGTAAGTTTTAATACTTAAAAAGCACTGGGAAAAAATCTTTAAAGTATGATTTTTCAGTCATTCTTTCTAAATAACGTAGATGATAATGTTGTTTCAGTTATTCATTCCTGTGTAAGAAACGACTAGTTTAAAACAAAAGTCACTTATTATCCCACAGTTCCTGTGGGTCAGGAACATGAGGGTGGTTTAACTGGGTTGTTCTGGCTCAAGATCTCTCACGAGTCAGTAGGAAAGCTGCTGGCTGGGCTTTCAAAAGTCTTGCCTAGGGGTGGCTCTGCTCCAAAGTTCAACCAAGCAGTTGTGGGCAGAGCACCGGCTCCTGCTGGCTGTTGGAGGAAGACTGGTGCTCATCACGTGGGCTTCTGATAGGTTTCCTAAGTGTCCCCATGACATGCTATCTGGCTTTCTCCACCGTGACTGATGAGCGAGAGATGGAAGGACTGTCTGAGATGGAAGCTGCAGTCATTTATAACCTAATCTTGGAAGTGATTTCGCATCACTTCTGCATATTCTCTTCATTAGATGTGTGTCATGTTGTGCAGCTCACACAGCTGGAGAGGGGGAAGGGGTTACACAAGGGTACGCTCACCAAAAAGTGAATCATTGGCAGACATTTTGGAGGCTGGCTATTCCAGCATCAATAATAATAGTGAATGCTACCATTTTGCAGCAATTTCTAGGTTAGAGATATTGTACCAGATATTTGAACTCACTACAATAACTATGCAAGGGAGATTCTCCCATAATCGTTTTCTCTATGAGGAAACTGGATAGCCAGTATTGTTAAATAAATCACAAGGATTATTACTGGTAACTGGCAGAACTGGGATTCAAATTCAGGTCTATTTGTTTTCAAAGTGAGCAATTTTTCTCCTCTTCAACACTTTGCCTACTTTATTTCCTAAACAACAATAATAAATGATCTAAATGATGATGAAGTTTATTTCATATGCTGTTGTGGGAATTCAAGTTGTTTAAGCATAGAAGAAATAAGAATCATATAGAATTATCTTACTGTTAACTGTAATAAAGTGCTTCTAAGAGAAAAATGCAACCTTCAAAATCCGCCACTTTTCACTATGACTCAGATACAGAAAAATTATAGGGCAAATCCAACTTGCTAAATTATGAAATGAAATATTTGTGCTCAGAATTGTTCTCCCAAGAATCCTGCAGAAATACAGGGGCTTCTTCATCTTGATCTGTACATCGGGAGTTCGCATGAGCTCTGCTCGGTCACCATTCTTCCTCACAGGCTGGAGAACCAGGGAGTATGTGATAAAAAAGAGCTACCGGTGGTTAAATAGAACTTTACTAAATGAATTATGATATTTGTAGATTTATGAAGAATATACTATCCATTTAATTCTGACAGGGTGATCCCATCCTCCACATGTTATAACAATGAATAATTTAGAGGCTTTCCACTGTATCTTTGGCAAAAATATTATGCAGATTTATTTTCAGATTAGTGAGTCTTAACGTTCAGTAGCCAAATCTTTGGACACACAAAATTAGAGCTGGAAGTAATGATGCAGAATTAAATGCAACACTTGGAATTTGAATTGACAATGTGAGAAATATCGGTACAAAAGTTACTATAGAAATTTCACTATGTTTTTCTCTAATTATCACAGTTCCTATTAAGATAACTATCATATCATCATCTCACATGTTAATTATATTCCTTTTTTGTCATTTTGTATCCTGCTGACCTTCATTTTGTGATATCATCTTTAAGTCAACTATGTAAAAAGTAAAAGGAAAGAGAGTGGATTGTGATTCGCCATCAGTATGCGGACCATTAAGCACAGCTGTCTGTTGTACAGAAAATGAAGTGCAAAAGCAGAGAAAAGTCAGAGCCTCTTTTGAGGATCAAAAGCTTAAAAAAGCAAGACACTACTGAGTAGAAATGTAAAACACTGGTGGAAAAATGTAGATATAAATATATAACTTAAAATTATTTTATAACATATGCTTCTTACTCTGCTAACTAGAAAACTGCAGCAACACGTTACCAATTCTAAAATACCAACCATATGCAATGGATTTCAAAACCCCAGGGTCCCCTCTGGGCCACTAAACTATTACAGACACTCAGCTCTCAGATTCCTAAAAGTGTCTTTCTTCACACTTACATGAGTAAAGAGATTTGTTTTTTATTCCTTTATATTTGAATATTCAATATCCAGGGAAGTTGAATTCATCTTCAAACTTAAGGGTAATCGAATGTCTCAACTAGATCTTCCCAAGAAACACTATTTTTTACCCAGAGAAGTGCCTGTTTTCTACACATCTCATTTTCTGTTTCTAATCAATTTCCTTCTCATGATAAAGTGGATTCACCTACTACCTTAATTTGATAGCAGTCTTCTGTTTCATGGCCTTTGGTATTGACTATTGGCACAGATTTTTGAAAATATAAATAATTTTTATCCACGTGTCTTCTATCTACTTTCTTAAGTACCTTCTCAACACAACCCAAATAATTAGGGGACATTACACTTTCTAGAGACAATTGCTGTTCCCCTAGTAGCGTATTGAATAGAAATGTTCTTTGCATCCACCCTTTATTATTTTAACCTTTATTATTTTCCACCAAATTGTCTGGCTATGTATGTCACCTGCTAATCTATTTTTCTGTCCCACCCCATAAAACACCTGGATCTGACGTCACTGATATACGTAGGCTTATTTTGATGACTTGTCCTAAAATATCATAAGATTGATAGCTATGTGATTTGTTATTTTCCAATCTGTTCATTTCTGGAAAACCATATAAATAGAATTTTCCCTGATAACCTTTTCCATCATAAAAAAAGATGAGAATAATTCTTTCCTTTTTCCATCACAAATTTGCTATTTATCTCACAATCATTCCACTGATTCTTTATGCATTCTCTTCCTTTCAACTATTTTAAAGCTGTGATATTGATCTTTTAGTCCCTTACAAGTCCCCAAAGTTTATTTCAGCCAAACCTAATTCCACTACATGCATTTATTCATTAAGCAAACACTTATTGAGTATCAGATTAGGCACATAGACCTGACTCTCAATTAGCTCAGTCTGATGGGGAGACTGATAAATGAACAGAAAAACACAAACAGCTAAATCACGGAGATATCAATTCACTCAATAACCATATGCTTAGCATCCAAACCGTTGCCAGCAGAGTGGCTTCAGAGACCAAAAAGATAGGGATCCACTCACAGTCTAAGATCACCAAATAGATGTATACACAAGTAAAAGGAAGTCCAATGAGTGCAGCAGGTGCTAAGATAGAAACATGTATAGACTAGTGAAGACTCAATAGGAAAATGAATATTCTATTATGATTTTGTTGTGGGACTGAGTCTTGGGGTTTGAAACTGGAGGTAGGGCGACCAGTTACATTCTAATAAAAATGAATATATGAGAAACAATGAGAATATGAACCAAGGCAGAAGTGGCATGGATGGCAACAGTGGCATAGTCTAACAGAGTTTAAACAGTACAACGGATGTGACCAAGTTCATCTGCAGAGTAGCTGAGACAAAAAGCAGACAAACAAACACAAACACAGGGATCCAGGATGGCACCGGGTTTCTGGTCTAGATGATTAGATGGATGTTGATGCATTAACAAATGCAGAGAATACACACACTGCAGCAGGCTTGGGAACCCAATAAGGCAACTTTTGAACATATCATTTGAGATTCCTATGGGGCAGTGAAATCTGGGTTTGGAGCGCAGAAGAAAAAGTGGCTTAGTATTATCACTTTGACAAGGCTTTCTTACATAAGTAGTTTGAGTCAGGTGAGTAAGCAGGCAGGTAGCAAGAATCCAAAAGACACCAAAATAAAATCCATGGTTCCTATTTCGAGGGTGGAAGAGAAGGAATTACGAACAAGAGGAACCTGGAGTAGTTCAAACAGAACACAGAGCAAGTAGGCTACTAGGAAGCTAAAAAGAGCTGGAAGTTTTAAAAGAGCGGAGGTTAAATAAAAGTAGATGTCAAGAAACAAATGATCTAAAAAAGGTTCAGGGATTTGGCAACTCAGAGGAGATGAGGATTCTGAGAGATGGAAGGGAGATTAAGTTGAAAGAGGAGGAGGGAGAAGTTAAGTAGTGGAGACACTGGCCACAGCGGGAGCTTGGCTGTAAGAGGAGAGCACTGCCATATTTTGTGGGTCCCCATGTCTTCCTCAGTTTGGTCACAAGAAAATTTTAAAATAAACTTTTTCATTAACGTAAAATAAACATATTACAAAATTGCACAAGTCTGAAATGTACAGCTCAATGGATCACAAATCGAAGAACCCATGCAATTAATCCTCAGATTAAGAAGTAGAAGGTCACTAGCAATCCATCTCCTTGTGGCCCCTCCCTGGTCACTATATCCCCAAAGGAATTGTTATCAGATTTCTATCACCAAAGATTAATTTACCTGTTTTTGAACTTTACATTAAAGAAATCAAACTGCATCTTCTATCCTGTGAATAGCTTTTTAAAAGCAAGCATATTGTGTGATTCATCCATTGCTTTGCATATTGCTCATTTTCATTACTGTATAGTATTCCATTGAATAAATAATACCTAGACTACTCATCTTTTATGTTGTTGATATACATTGGAGTTGTTCTAGTTTGGGGATATTAAAAAAAAGTGCTTTTATGAACATTCTACTACATGTCTTTTTCTACACATCATACCACACCACAAAATCACAATGAAATGCATGTTCATCGGGCATGCATATATTCAGCTTAAATAATAAATACTTTTCCAAAAAGGTATGTATCAATTTTTCACCTCTTCCAGCACTGGAGGAGGCTCCAATTGTTTCACATTCTCATGAATAATTATTACAGTCAATCTTTTTCTTTGGTGAGGAAGATTTACCCTCAGCTAACATCCAATGCCAATCTTTTTTTTTTTTTTCTTGAGGAAGATTAGCCCTGTGCTAACATCTGTGCCAATCTTCCTCTATTTTGTATGTGGGACACTGCCACAGTGTGGCTGATGAGTAGAACAAGTCTGCACCAGGGATCTGAACCTGCAAACCTGGGCAGCCAAGGTGGAGTGTGCAGAACTTTAACCACTGGGCCACAGGGCCGGCTCCCAAGTCAATCTTTTTATTAGCTATTCTGTAGGATGAGTGGTATCTCATTGTGGTTTTAATTTATATTTCCAAGATGACTAATGATGTTGAGCAATTTACATATGTGTATTTGCATATCCCTTTTTGTGAAATGCTTCTTCAAGTGTTTTGCCCATTTTTATGCTGGGTTATCTATTTCTTTTTGACTTGTTGGATTTCAAGATGTACAGGAATGCAAGAAATCTGTGAAGAAGAATATGTATTCCAACAACGTATTCTGCACATGGTTCCTTTACATACAGGTATTACAAATGTCTACCTCAAATAAATAATTTATCTTTTCATACTCTTAATGTTGCTTTCATACTCTTAATGGCACATTAGAGAATGGCACATTCTAACGGCATTTTTCTCAATGGCACTTAATGAACAAATATTCTTAATTATCATGCAGTCCAGTTTATAGTCCATGCTTTTTTAGTGTTTCTTGTTTAAAAAATATTTTTTATACATAGTTACAAAATATTTTCCTGTTACATTTCAGAAAAATTAATAGATTTACCTCTCACATTAAAATGTACAGTGTGAGGTTAGGTATTGTCATTTATCTTTTCTATCCATATGGATACCCAGTCGAACTAGCACTGTGCATCAAAAAGTGGTATTTTCTCTACTATATTGTTGTATAATGATTGTTGTTAAACAAAGGACTATTTTTGAGTGGATTATTTCTGGATTCTATCCTGTTTCATTAATAAAGTCCTCTTGCCTATCCTTATGCCAATACATCCCTCTGGTGTTTATGACAGCTTTACTAAAGGGCTTGAAATCTGGTAGTATAAGTCCTTCTCTGGGGCTTTTCCTTCTTCGAAGCTCTTCTTGGATCTTTGCATATCCATCTGCCCGAAATAATTGAAGATTTATTCTAGTGTGGGCCTGTTATCAACAAAGTATCTTGAATTTTCTCTGTCTGGAAATTTATTTTGCATTCATTTTTGAAAGATATTTTTGCTGGGTGGAGTTTTAGGTTGGCTATTAATTCCTTTAAACGCGTGAATATTGAGAAGTCAGATGTCAGTACTATTGTTTTTCTCTTAAGGAAATTTGCTCCTGACCTTTTTCACCCCTTCTAACTGCTTTTAAGATTTTCTCTTTACATTTCAGCAGTTTTAATATAATGCGTCTTTGAGTAATTTTCTTTGTGTTTAATCTTATTGGGTTTCTAACATTTCTTTAACCTGAGGTATGATATTTTTTATTTGTTTTGGAAGCTTTCCTGTCATTTTCTCTTTAAATTATTTGATTTTATTCTTTTTCTCTATTTTCACCCTTTCCAGTATCTGAATTTTTATGTCAGATCTTTTTCATTGTGTCCTATTTGCATAGCTCTGTTCTTTTCTCTATTTATTTATTTATTTTGATTCTTGATTTCTCTGTGCTTCAGCCAGGATATTCTATTGATCTGTCTTCCCATTCACACGTCATCTCTTCCCTGTGCCCACTCTTCTATGAAATACATCTATTGAGGAATTAATTTCAGTTAATGTGTTTTTTTAGTTCAAGTGTTTCCATTTGATCCTTTGTAACAGATTCCATTTAACTGTTGAAATTCCCCCATCTTCTAATCTACTTCTCGGAAATATAAACCACAGTTATTTTAAAGTCTACGAACGATAATTCCAATATCTGGATCATGTATGTGTGTGTGTGTGTCTGTTTGTGTGCAGGCACATGTTCACGTTTTTCTCTAGCTCCAATTCTTTGGGTTGCCTAATAATATTTTAATGAATGCCACTGTATATGAAAAGTCAGGAGATTCTAGCTGGTAGGTACCGAAAATGGGGGCCATCACCTGAATCTAGTCAGCGCCTGAGTGGTCTGATTCACACTCCCTTTAAGACCCTACTCCTCAGGTGTAACTCCTTAGATGCCCCTCTGGACATTTGGTGTTGACCAGAGTCCCTCATCCTTGACAGGTCTTATTCTCTAAGTTTTGTATCCTCATCTTCATGAGCCAACTAAAAACTCTGCTCTGTGCTTCAGTGGCCTTTTGCTTGTCTCTTAGTCTTTTGTCCGGTGCAGTATAGAAATTTGGCAAAAGCCTGAGGGTACAACACACACTTGGGCCTTACTTCTTGGTGTTTCCATACTCTCAGGAATCCTGGCCCCTCAATTCTGACTTCCTTTATGGCCACAAAGTCCAATTTTTTTGTCTATCTCCATAAAATTTCTAAAAGTTCCTGTGGTTTCTCCGAATCACAACAGTGACTCTCTATCTAAAGTCTCAACCAGAATTCGCAAAATGCCTCAGGATTCCCTAGATGTAGGCTCACCTTTCTTTCTTGGGTTCTTTTTTTTTACCAAGATCTTCACATTTCAAGTCTTGGATCTCCTGGCAGCTCTCTGATATCTTTAAACACAAACACACACACACACAAACACACACGTTATTTTATCTTTCTTTTTTTTAATTCTCAGTGGGAACTGGTCTGCTAAAACCTCTGCCATCATAGCCAAGGAATTTAAGTTTGTAAGGTATTCAACCACTCTTTTGACTTTGCTAGTGAGGAATAAAGACATTTTTAAATGCTTCTGATAATTTAAATTCTAAGCATACTTTTTGGGATGTAATTTTTTTCCCCTAAATTATCTCTAGGCTATTTTGGCACCAAATAATAAGTTCTTCAGTTATAGCTGATTGCTCAGATTCTGACATTTTGTACGTCTCATTTGAATTATTTTTCTGTAGATAAATTCCTACACATTCTCATAATAAGCACATCTTCCAATTTTATGCTCAATCACATCTCTGTGTGTTCCCTTGTAGCTTTTCAGATTTATCTCAGCATTTCATTCCTTGACTGGCTTTAGGGCCCTTAAAAAGTCAGGTGCTCCTCAATGCATTCTGTTCTTCCAGTAATTTATGAAATCACAGGTCACAGGACTTCTTCTCAGAGTAACAGTTATTAAACGCTCTTGTCAGACGTGTGGCTATTTCTATGTAACGTACTTTACTCTAGGGTATTCTATTTAAATTCTCAGCAGTTCAGATATGTGTATCACGTAAACATGGGTTTAAGACTCTAGTAAAAACCTTTTCAAAAAAAGATGCATCTTTGTTTCTTTCAGCATCTATTCTATTCTTTGTCCACATACTTATGGACTTTCTTTTTGGAAAACATGAGAAAAGCAGAGAATACCCTCCTCATATCTTTTTTTTTATTGTTGTGGTTGAGAAAGATTCACTCTGAGCTACCATCTGTTGCCAACCTTCTCTTGTTGCTTGAAGAAGATTGTCGCTGAGCTAACATGTGTGTCAATCTTCCTCTATTTTGTATGTGGGATGCCGCTACAGCATGGCTGGATGAGCGGCGCTAGGTCTGTGCCTGGGATCTGAAAGCAGCAATCCCAGGCCACTGAAGTGGAGCACACAAACTTAACCATTACGCCACCAGGCTGGCCCCATACCCTCCTCAATATTTTTGATGTAAGCAGAGGGATCAAAGTTAATAGCATTCTGTTGCTGTACATGCTCCTCAATTAATGAGTGAAAGTAAAGTTAAGACTACTAGAAAAACTGGCTTTATTTCCATTAGTAATTCGTGTACATTTTCCCCACTTTTCCGGTATTTATTACATATAAAATATTTCTATATTTCTGTCTTGAATTTTCCAGGTAATTTCCTAAGTATCCTTCTTTGTACACAGTTGTGTTAGTTATTTTATGCTGCATCACTGATCTCCCCAAAATGCAGCGTATTTAAACAACAATAATCATTTATTGTCACTCATGGATTTCGTGGGCCACAAATTTGCAAGAAGCTTTGCTGGGGAGCTGTGCCCTGGGGTCTCCCGTGAGGCTGCAGTTACACGAAGGCTGGATCTGTGTTCTCCTGAAGACACAAACGGGTCTGGAGGGTCCACTTTCAAAGTGGCTCCCTCGCATAACTTGCAAATTGGTGCTGGTTACTGTGGAGGCCCATCTCCACCTGGGTCTCTCCACATGGCCTGGGTCTCTCTGAAATGTGGTGGTCAGGCTCTAAAGGCAAATATCTTGAGAGAGAACGAGAGAAGAAAGAAGGAAAGAGAGGAAGAGATCGCTCCCTCCAAAGAAACTATATCTTTTTTATGACCTGGTCTCAGAAGTCACATAGCATCAATTCCACCACATTCTGTTCACTGGAAATGATTCACTAAATGGCCCATATTCACCGGGAGAAGAATGGGATCCCATGTTTCAAAGGGACATGTGTCAAAGAATTTGTGGACATGCCTTAAAAGCACCACAACAGCTAATTTAGTTAAACTCAAACTGTAATTTATTCAATTATGGAAACCAGGAAGATAAAATTAATCTGGTTTCCACTGTTGCTATAAATACAATTCTACTGAATTAATTTTTTGTAAGATGTTGAATATATCACTAAGTTCTTCACAATATTTTTGTACCATTTTCAAGAGTCTTAATAACCTTACTGAGCGTATTTCATAACATTTTGATTAGAAAGCACTGCTGCCTATAAGAACTCAGAAAACCATTATTTCACATCAAAAAATTTTAAAAAAGAAAATGGATAAAATACTGTCTGCTAAACCATACTCTATGCTGGAAGAAATTAAGAAACATATTCTGCATATTGCAATAGTGGAAATTTTTAAACTTTGAAAAGAAAAAAGGATCTACCATTGAAAAGAGTCAAAGTTAAAACACCAAATATTGGGATC
The DNA here is from genome assembly GCF_041296265.1 of Equus caballus. Taxonomy (NCBI): domain Eukaryota; kingdom Metazoa; phylum Chordata; class Mammalia; order Perissodactyla; family Equidae; genus Equus; species Equus caballus. Next base: position 1,132,759 of record NC_091692.1, on the reverse strand, counting down.
AAATATTAACACTAGTCTCTCAACTTATCAATAACATATTTGTGATGGAACAGAAAAAATGTAATACAACCTTGGGGAAATAACCTGTGCTCGTCAACCTGGTACCTGAGTAAAGGAAGGATACTGCCCATGGACCCTCAAATGGGGGCAGCCTCCTCATTCTTCCTCCTGAAAGAAGGCAGCTTTGCTCTCTCCCACTTCCTGAAAATGACCAAGTGGGAGAAAGTGAGATACACAATCAACATCCTTTCTATTTAAAGGCCCCTTACAAATTAATGAAAATAATTGAGTAGAATGGTCCAATAGAAACAAAGGTTAGAAATAGCTCATGAACATTCATAAAACACACAGAAATGAATAATATATATGAAAACCTGTCATTCAGTATTAAAAAATATGTAAATGCATGAAATCAAACTTTTATCTATTCAAATTGGTCAAGGTGAAAAATTAGGTGTTACTACAGTTAAACTCAGGTGGGCAGCTTTGGGTGTTGGCACCTGCACACTGGGCAGCTATCCCACTTGGTAAAGGACCTGGGTCCCCCCACCAACTGTTACCCTGGACACCCTGCTCAACCCTGCGTATTTCACCTTCCTCCTCTGTAATCTTGGGATAATAACAGAATCTACATAGTAAAATTGCACTGAGGATTAAATGAAATTTCATCTGTGGCACCTAACAGTGTTTAATGTCCAGTACATACTATAATTATTTTTTTTAATTATTATTTTTACCATTACTATCATAGTTATTTGTATTTTCGTGGTCAATGGATTGTACATTCTTAATACACTCCTGGTAAGAATGTAAACCGGTTCTGAATTTTTGAAAAATAACCTAATAACATATCAAACTCTTTTTTTAAAAAGTTTACCTTCCTTGGCCAAATAATTACGTGAGTCTATTCTTAGGAAATAATTAGTCAACAAAAATTTATATACAAATATGTTCATTACAGTGTAATGAATAACGAAAATTGGAAATAACCTAAATTTTGACCACTAGTACAATCTCAATAAATTATATTCAATCCTATGGCAGAATATTATGAAACATTAGACCACTTTGGTGAGTTAGGGAAATGAGGGTCAAATAATATGTAGTGAAAAATGTAAATATTCTAAATGATATACAATATAACAACAATTATATTTCTATCTGTCCAGATAAATATCTCTATTTTATCTAGCAACTAATGTATTAGAACAGTAAATCCATCAGACCTTGCAGTGGTTATCTTTAGAAGTACCAAAGATGATTTTAATGATTTTCTTTCTAACTTCTACTTGTATTAAATTTTGCTCAGAGGATTTATATAGCTTACATGATTAAACATATTACAAACTATATTGCAGTTACTAGAAATGAACGGTTCAACATTAAATCAAAATTTGCTAACAACATCGTAGCTATCAGGAAGAAAACTGTTGTTTTGATATTTATTTTGATCCTTACTATGTGCCAGACATGGAAGAGGCTGCACTGACCTGGCTAATATGTTCAAATGGTGGCTGCACCCTCTTTAACCACCAACCTCCCCCGAGATTAAAAATAGAGAAAAAGGCTTAGTCAGTTTTAGAGACTGCTCAATATGGCAGAATCGATGTCTCAATTGGTCTATTGTTAACAGACTTGATACAGGCATTGCAAAACCAGCTCCTCTTTATCTGAAGGCAAATAATCATTTACTTCTTCATCTGTAAGATATGTAGACACACAGATTTGTCAGTGTGAGTACACGCCTATATTAGTACTTTTGAAGAAAAAAGGATTTAATGGGATCTGTTAGGTCAAATCTAAGAAGACCAGAGCAGGAAGCCAACTGCATCATCCTGAAGGGAGCACATCCAGGTAATTCAGTGTCAAGTTTCTAGAAGAATCTGAGCATGAAGTGCGGCAACTCCCCGATTGGTGCCATGGAAATAAAGAGGCTGAAGCCGCTTTAGGAAAATGAAGGAAAGTTCCCTTAATCTTAGATACACTTTTTTTGCACCTTATCATTTAGGATTTACTGAGGTCTAAGTGCATGCACATTTTCTGAGGATAGACTCTTGGGGTCCTGACTAGACATGGACAGAACATTCGACTGGAGGGAGAGGTGTCACGACACTGAACTTCCTCTTGTCGCCCCAACCCCTCTGCCTTGAACTGAAGAGAAAATGTTTAGGAAAGAATGTGCCAGGGTTGAAAATAAATCAGGTGAGGTAGGTTAGCTTGACTTAAATCACATGAGTTGACAATAAACACAGGTAAAGGGAACTTTTTCCCAATCTTCCTCAAAGATTCCCTCATTTCTCCAGGTGCCTTGGGCCAGCTGACCTCAGGCTGAAGTGTGAGGAGTCACCTTGAAGTCCTTCTATACTTGACTACAATGATTATTTTGAATATATTGAGCAAATGAAAAATTTATGATCTATTTGGTCTAGGAATTTATTTTGTAAGATACGTCATCTCTAGTTTGATTTCATTTATTCCATAAAAAGTCATTATGTTCTTCAGATAGTAAAGGAAATATGTTACATATTGTGTGGACCACAAAGTTACCGATAAAAGAGGGCCAAGGTTTATTAGGATGCTGAAATGAGGGCAGGGTCCTGAGGGCTGAGTCATGACGGAGGGCATGAAAGGCAGCCATTTCTTCCCAGAGGCAGGAATTCACAAAGAAACAATGAAAGTCAAAGAAGAGGTAGAAAGGAGAGCTGTGAATATAATTACATAAACTGATTTCAATATTAGTAAATTAAGATGCACGGTTATCTGTTAAAGCTAGGGAATTAGGTTGGAAGTATAAGAAAGTTTAAAGGTTAAAAGTAGAACAATTTTTCAGGGTCACTTTGCTGAGAAACAGCAAGGTACATGCAAAACAGGAACGTACATGCCCCAGGATGTTTCTATTAGGAATTAATAACACTCATCCAGCTAAAATTGTTGTGGATAAAATCACTTCTTCAAAAAGAGCTCTAAGTGAAAAGCTTCATTAGGGAAAAAACTTTTATTTTAAACAGGGGTTATTTGCCAGTGGTTTAATATGTAATCATAAAAATATGTTTAATATATCATAAAAATGTACTTTCTTGTCAGCATTTCCTTCTTTGGCACTGTTCTAGATGAATAAATTGGCTAGAACTAAGTGAGTATCAGTTTTCTTGATGCCAAATTCTATCCAAGAGGCATCATTTAATAATAAAATTAAAAGGATCAGGTGGCTGTAAAAAAGAGTAAATCTTGGCAAGTGAAAGGAAAATTCTAACAAAGAACCAATTTTTCTGAGAAAATAGACTGAATGTATTCTACACACACACACATTATGAAAACTTATACTATGAAATAGAAAAAAAATGATAAAATTGGTTTAAAAAGTTAAGATGAAAACATCAGAGAAAAGAGAATTTAGGTTGGATAATTTGTATATACTACAGATGAATATAATGTGGAATAATCTTAAAGTTCCTTTTCATATATGTAAAAATAAACTGAAGTAAACAGGAAATAAGTGATTTCCTGAGAATTCTTAAATGATAATATACTACTGGAGACAACTTTTCCAACTCCGAAATTGAATACCTCAGTGTTTAATTAGAAACAAGTATTTACTTTTCTGCATGAGAAAATTTAAAATTAAATATATCCAAGACACAATTAGAGACTCTGATAAGAATTTTTTAAAAACTGTAAATGGTGAGTTTAACAAATTTGAACTAGAATTGCCACAGAGGAGTAATCAAAGGTTCTTACTCTGGGGTAGGGTGTAATCACCAGAATTTTCATAAAAGTCAAATCTTGCAGGTAAAAAAATAAATTGTTTCTTACATACGCTAATATGTTTTATTTTGTACAATAATCTTATTTTTATAAAATCCACAATTGCCTATAGAGTGTATTCAAAAATTTTTCCATTTCTAGTACTTTGTAATTTTCTAATATATATTTTGAGTTAAATGATGGTATAGGAAATAATATTGAAGAGAGGCCATATAACTGTTTCAGTAGAGAAATTAGCACTGAACAGATCTGTATTCAATGCTTCATGTTTTCCTTTCTGAGATAGCTTATATCCTGCAACCTGAATAAAATGTCCTAAATCATAGCTGTGTTCATTATTCTCTTGTTCAAAGGAGTTTAGTGGATTCCAATGGGCCATGAGCAAAATCGACCTCATTAGCATGCCACTAAATAATTTTAACAAATTGGATAAAACCAACCTTTCTAGTCTTGCCTATTACCACTATTCACTCTTAATTGTCCCATCTTCTAGACTAGTCGTTCTCAACGGAGGGCGATTTTTCCCCCCAGTGGATAGTTTGCAAAGGCTGGAGACATTTTTGGTTGGGAAACATTTTTGATTGTTCACAATTTGAGGTTGCTACTGGCATCTGTGGACAGAAGCAGGGTTGATGGTACAATGCACGGGGAGGCTCTCCCTGCCCAAAAGAGAATTATCTACCCCAATGTCAATAGTCTTGAGGTTGAGAAATCCTCTTCTAGACAAACATGTCCTAATAACGTCACAATTTATGATTTTTTCATGTATTTTTTCTGCCTTAATATTCCCTTCTTCCCACCTCTGTTAAAATTATACTTTTCCTTCAATATATGCAAAACAATATACCCAGCATATATGTGAATCATGAAGCACAATAATGACATGAATCTGAAAAGCCACCATCTCAACTTGAAAATGAAATGCTGCCAACGCCTTCACATCTACTTACATCTTTTGTCCATGTTCCATTCCTCTACCTCCTTCAGAGCTAATCACTGTCCATAAAATTGTGACATCTTTCCCTTGCTTTGAAAAGCACATTTATATGCCTGTATCTTTTATTGTGGCTTGTTTTTGAACTTAAAACAAATTGTTTCACATTGTATTCAGTCTTCTGCAATTTGCCCTATTCATGCATTCCTGTTTCTAAAAAACATCCATATTGTTGCTTGTAGCAGTAGTAACTATCTCCCTGTCCCTTCATATGCCATTTTTCTAAACAAATAAATAATTATATATTCATTCTCCTAACAAACAGAGACTTACATGGTTTTCTGTTATAAATGATGCTGGTATGAAAACATGCTTGTCCACATCTACTGGTACGCAGGAGCAAGACTTTGTTTCGGCTATCAATAAATCTAGATATGAAATTGTTGAATTATAGCATACATTCAATTTTACTAGGGTTTTGCCAAACTCTTTTCCAATGGTTTGAATAATTTACACTTGAATCTACCATGTCTAAGTTTTCTGTCTGATTTATAGCCTCACTGATATTTGCTACATTTTGGGTATATATTATAAATTATAGGTAGTGGGATTTTGTTTTTATTTATTTTAGGAACTTTGCTTTTTAAGTGGAAAGTTTAGTCTATTTATATTCATTGTGGTTACTGATATGTTTAGAATTTTTAAATTATTATATTATATTATGATTTTTATACCATTACTTTTCTTTTCTTGCTTTCTAAACATTGTAGGTTTTTCTGTTGCAATTTTTTAATTTTTGTTTTTTTCTACTGTTTCCCCTCTACCACTTATATTATATTCTACTTAGGTTTTTTTTTTTTTTTGATTGGTTACCCTTGAACATTTACTGTGCCCACTTAACCAGAATATAAGATCAATGCCTTAACCTCACTCTCCAACAACCTAAGAATCTTAGAGTATTTTAATTTTGATATCTCCTTCCTTTGCTTTCAGGTTATTATTGTTCAATAAGCTTCTATCTTTTTTTAATTGCACAGATTATACATTATTATTATTTTATACATGGAACATTTATTATTTTCTTGGATCAAAACTCTTTCTTTCCTCTAAGATTCTTCTTCTAGGATTCTTTTCTTTCATCTTGTACTACATGTCTTATGAATTCTTTCAGAGTTATTAAGTGAATGGTCATTTTTCTCGTTTTTTACCCTTTTTAAATTTTCTACTCATTCTAACTCTTGAAAGACAGTTTTGTTGGATAATTGTAGCTTCACAGTTATTTTCTCCTAGCATTTCAAAGCACTACATTGTCTTCTGGATCTCCTTGTACTTTGGGGAGTGTCCCGTCTAGCTGCAGGTGACACGTCTTGTCCACCTGTCGCTTCTGAAATCTTCTTTGTCTTTGGTACCCTGCAGTTACTCTAAAGTAAGTGAGTGTGGTGTAATTTATGCTGCTTAGAACACACTGGGCTTCTTCTATCTGTGAATTTATACTTTCATTTCTAGGTAATTATCAACTAGGATACCTTTGGATACTGATTCTTTTCCATTTTCTCAATTCTCTACTTCTGTGACTCCAATTGAATATATATCAGATCTTTTTTCTATTTTTATCTTTTAATCTTTTTTTCATATGTCCCACCATTTTTACTCTCCATACTGAAATTTGTGGATTTATTTAGATCTATCTCTTTTGCTATTTCTTTCAGCTAATCTTAGTCTGCTCTTTAGTTCACCCATTATTCTTATGTTTTACTCTTGCTATTACATTTTTAGGTTTTACTTTCAGCTCTTCTTAGTCTTTTTTCATTGTATCTTGTTGCTTGTTCATCTCCCTGATTCCGTCTTTCCTCTTTATAGATATCATACCTTGAAATTACATATACTTTAAATTAATAAGTGTAATATCTTAAATTCCTGGATGATAATCTAATCTTTTGTTTATAGCTGACTCACATTCATTATGCTTGGTTTTCTTTTACGTTTAGTGATTTTTGATTGTAAACTTACATGATACTTACATGATACTCATCCATGAAAAAAGTCTGAGAGCCTAAATCCAGCATGCTTCCCTCTAGAGAGGATGTGTATCTGCTCACACTGGGAGCTGTGTGCGTATGGCAGGGGTCAGGGCATTAGGAATCTGGGATCACTTTGTCCATATTCAAGTGCTAGTATTTTAATCCACGGTCTTCAGATTCTACCTCCTCACTTCCGCCCTGAACTAAGGCTTGGTCTCTGCTTTTCACATGTTCTGATCACTCAGAATTCTAGTTTCAGTTCATGGTTCTCCTGATCTTTTGGAGATATCCTTGGTAAATGTGATGCCAAAGTATTCAATAAAAATTATGCTTTACTGATTATCTAGTTATTTAGTAGTAGGAAGGATCTTTGGAACAGTTAGTTCTCCAGAAGTAGGAATATCAAGAGTGTTCTTTTACAATTTCTCTTATGGCACTTCTCACAGTCAACACTACAAATGCTTGTATTATATCTCTATCCTAGATGGTAAAAAAAAAATCTCTTATTTTAAAATATTATGGATCATTTTTTATATTTATGTAATTTTATATAATGCTCAGTCATTCCTTGGGTCCCTACGATATGAAGTATAGGTTTCTGTCATGTTACTGACTTCAGCATGATCAATGAAACATTTGTTGAAAGGAGAGTGTACGAAAATACAGTAATATCAGACCTCTATGCTAATGTCAAATGTTATGTAAATGTTAAATGTTCATCCCCAGTTTTGCTTCTATCTCTATACTATGTTATTACCAAACCACTAGGCAGAATCCCTCAGATGCACATCATTTCTAAAACAAGTATCATTAAGATAGGAATACTTTAAAACCAAAGATATAATTTAATACTAAAAAGAACAAACAGGCCATTAGGATATAAAAGAAGTCTATGTGTATATTATTCCATTGTCTTTCAGGAATTTGCATAGCAGAGGTAAAAATAAATCAATGATTAGGCTTATTTTTCAGTCCTCTGAGAAGAACTTGTATTATTTTTTCCAGCTTACTGGTTAACAGGATCTTTTTCATTACTTGTGGGATATATATATTCATGGGTCTGATTTTGTTAATTTTGCAATGAATGCAGTGGCTTCTTTTGAACTGCAGACTACTGTCTTGTTTTAGAACAAGACGTTTTTGCTATTAAGTGTTTATTTCTTTTGCTTTAATTTTTCCCCTAATTCTCTCCATTGGGAGAATCTATAGTTCTTAAGCTGGAGCTATTTGCCAGGTCTTCCATATCTATCCGTGAGTTTCACATCATTTTATCTTTTTATGCTTTTCTAGAAATGCTTACCCAGGTTTTCTTCCACATGACAGATTCAGTTTTTATAGTAATAATAGGTTTTCTTTTCCTGTTCCATAGAGAGGCTTTATGGGTGTTCTGAGTTGTTTCCAAAATTGTTTTTCTGGTTCACTTGGTAAAATGTTTTCAATAGACTTTTCTCCTGAGTCTTCAAGTAAATATTCCTCTCCCTGATTCTTTGGTATCTTTTTGATGGCATTGTTTTCTTGTTACTAACCAGATAAAACCTTGGGCAAGTTACCAAACTTCTCTGCCTCAATTTCCTTGCAAAACAGAAGTAGTTACACTTCTACTTTATAAGTTTGTTGTGAGGAATAAATGAGTTAAATGCATAAAATGAATTTAAAGTAGCATCTGGGATATACTAAATGCTCAATTAAATTTGCTTACTGATATTACTTTTTTTTTTTTACTGTTTTCTTCTTTATGCAACTTTGCACGACCCTGATGATGACCAGAGAGGGTTTTTAGTTATGTTTTGATCTCCCTACTTTTCTTTTGCTTCCTGGTCAAATAACCATTGCAATTGAAACTTGGAAAGCAGGCTGATATTCCAGGGTTAGGTCAATACATCTGGTACAGCATTGCCTAACAGGGGTACGACCTTCCTCTAAGCCCCTGGTCTTGTTCTTGGATGCATTAAATTTACTGCAAATTCCACTGTGGATTGCAACGGAGGCTGTTTCTGCTGTTTCCCTGCTATGTAATCAACAGGGGTGGGAGGAGGTGAGTTGTGGCAACATTTGATTTCAAATGAAGAAGTGAGTTATAAGTTAACATGAGAACAATTAGTGGATAGTTTTGTTGTGTTTAAACCATAAAGAAATTACTAAAATGACAGTATGGTAGGTTTTGTAATGGCATATTTGTAACTCTGCAAAAAATGATTGCACAAAACTAAGGTAGAAATACATTTTTAGTCTTCCTAATTTGGGCAAAAAAAACCCCTATCCAATTATTAATTTCAACCAATTAGATTTTTTCAGAAAATTAAAGAAGCTAATTTTCTATATTGATAAATGGCTAAATATGAAACTCCCACTTCATTTTGCCTTGTTGACGACCATCCAGAGTTAAGGATAAATAACCTATACGAAGACAAATAGAAAAAACTTCCTACACATACTACACAAGGAGAGGAGCAACAGAAGCTAAATAATGGTCAATAGGTCAAAATCTGCACTAAGGTAAATTATGGTTAAGCAACTTACCCACAGATGCAGAGCGTATCTAATATTAAACTAATATTATTTTTACCTCCCAACATATTGGCGTGGCACACACTCACGAGTTGCTCATGAAACCCATCCCCTTTCTCCAGCCTTCCCTGTGGTTAAGTGTGGCCACGGGATAGAATCCTAGTTAGTGGAGCTTGAACAGGAACGTTATTTACCACGTGCAGGTCTGGTACATCACACCCTTCTATGAGCAAATCTATCCCAGTTCCCCCAGCTGCTGTCTGGATGTTGATGCCCGAAGCAACTCTGGAAATCACATTTTGACGATGGCTGAGCCTCCATTATCCTGGGTCTCTGACTGAGTGAGTGGAAGTCCCTCTACTCTGTCACATGAGCAGGAAATAAAATTCTACTGTGTTAAGCCATTGAGATTTCTGGTTTTATCTGTCTCACTTATTGAGAGCTCTATATTACGTGTATTTTAATGTTCATGATCCATCTACATACTTCATTAAAACCTACATAATGAAATAATATTTTGAGTGTGATGACACAAATTCATCTGCTATTCTCCGCTTGCACACAAGGATCTAAAAATGAACAACCAAGTAGAGACTGCATGGTAATCATATGAAGAGACAGAACCGAGAGGCTTTGAAAAAGTCAAGACTAGCAACTTTAGGTCACCAGTCTAGTGAAATGAAATAAACTCAGTGAAAAGAAGTTTATTCCAGGAAGGAAGGAAAAAAGTCACATTTTTAAACACAAACAAAAAACGGGCATGACAGTTTTGAAAGCCAAATAACTTTGAGAGAGAAAGCTCCCCAGTTTTGGTAAAACATGATCGGGTAAGAACTCAGTGGTAGAAAGCTAAAATATTTAGAAGCTAAAATCTCAGGAAGTCCTCAGGGTTTTAGGATGGGTTAAGGTCCTTGGCTGCCCCATCAGATCACGTCCTTCCCTTATCTTCAAAAAGCACAGAACAGGTTGATCTGGACAATATTCCCAAAGACTGTAGCACCTGTAGGCCTCGTGATAAATATCCATTCAGCATCTAAGTCTTCCTGTCCTCAAAGATCAGAGGCCAAATCTTGTGGGCCTCTGAGAAATATCATACAGCAGTTACAGCTGCAAAATGAGCAGAAAGGGTGGGAGGTGGCAGACAGCTGGCTCAGGTCTGGGGTTCCTCGGGACAGGTGTTTTCTCACTAGTGCACCAATGACAAGAATCTCTCTTCCAGAAGGTGCCCTCGCCCTGGTCTGCCTAAATCACACCCACTGACTCAAGCATCGCATCCTGAAGACATTTAACTTAAACTAGTTCTGTTCAAAGAATGAGTGGGCTTGGAGGTGGAATTCAACCACTTCACATTTAATGACTGTATTAGTCAGGATTCTTCAGAGAAACAGAACCAATAAAATAAATATAGATTTATGAATAAGAATATATTTATTATAGGAATTGGCTCATGAGGTCATGGAGGTCCTACAATCTGTCATTTGCAAGCTCGAGACCTAGGAAAACCCTTGGCATAACTCAGCGCAAGCCCCGCGGCCTGAGAACCAGGGGCACACGGTGTTAGTCCTGGAGTCCAAAGAACCAGGAGTTCTGACATCCGAGGTCAGGAAAAGAGGGATGTCCCAGCTCAAGAAGAGAGAGAGAACTTGCTGCCTTCGTCTTTTATTCTGGCCCGGCCCTCAACAGATTGGATGACGCCCACCCACATTGGTGAGGGCAGATCTCTTTACTCTGTCTCCTCAATCCAATGGTCATCTCTTCTAGAAGCACCCTCACAGACTCATCCAAAAATAATATTTACCATCTATCTGGGCATCCCTTAGCTCAGTCAAGTTGACCCACAAGATGAACCATCACAACGATGTAATGGAAGTAAGGATTTGACGTCTCAGATGAAATTTTTATCATCATTTCTGTCTCCCTGGCCTTTAGACAGAGTCCCATGCCAGCCCTGACCACCTCCTCATCACCTTCTTCAGGCCGTGGCCTTTCTGACAATAAGTAGAGCCAACGCAACGCAGTACTTTTGTTAACAGAACCGCAGCTACATGGTAAAATATGTCTTCAGAAATTTTCTGTCATAGGTTTACAAAGGTAACCCTTTTGCTGAGAAATTATCAATTTGGAATCCTATTACTGTGCTAGATACATGTCTAATTGGAAAGAACCTTTGTGATAAGTCTGTGTTTACATTGACGGTGCCATTTTTACTGTAGCCAAGGAAACAAGATGACGATGACGCTCAAAAGGAATCTCAACATTTGCTAAATTTTCCAACTCACATTCAGGCAATGTGCAGCTTTCAAACACCCTACGACTGCAACATTTTCTATTTAGAATTACTATGCACATGTTTTACATATCCATTCCATGAAAAAAAAAACCCTCTAAAAAAAGGCATTATTTTTATTAGGGGTACGTGTGAATGTGTGTGTATGTGTGTGTCCACACGTGGTGGTGTGCATTTATTTATTTTAATATAACTATTGTGCAATTTACTTATTGGGCTTTAGGCTAAGTTTTCGAAAAGTATCATGACTATCAGGAAAATGACAGGAAAGTGGATAACAATGAATTAAGGCAGCCTAAGACACTGTTTATCTCTTTTGAGGTAGACAGAATTCAAATTGCCTTCATTAGCTGAGCAATATGCTGTGGAGAATGAGCTAGATACTTATCAAGAGGCTCTTTCATTTGCATTTTTGCTAAATTATCAAGCTGCTCTGTTTTCTTGGTGCTTCAGAGCTGTGAACAGGAGAGAAAGAAAATTTTTCAGGTAGGTAAGCCAGAGGGTATTCAAGGACCAGAATTAAAGAAAAGACAAAGTTTATCAATGACGACGTCAGAATTGCGCCTTGTGCATTTGTGATACAAAAAGACAGTCTCACAGACAGTTAGGACCCAGGATGTACAAATGCATTCATTCTCCCCACATCCACCAGTACCCCAAGCAAAGCCAGCGGCTGTTCTTTTGATAAACGATCAATACTTCAGCTGACACTTCCCTAGCAGCCCTGCTGCTGCTGGTTAAAAGTCTGAATTTCAATTAAGCAGTAAATCTTTACGGTGTTACATCTTGAACAGTCAGTTAATGTCTCCCTAATCCCCTGAAATTCTGAAACACTATTATTTTGCCGAGTCATTTCCTTTAAGATAACTCAAAAGGAAAAATATTCTTAGTTGACTGGTAAAGACAAATTTTCCTCCAAATGAAACACTAAATATTAAATAATTGCTTTGTCTAGGTTTTTAATAATATGCCTATGTGCAAAAGATACTGTCTTTCCACAGCATAAATTGAGATAATCACTATATTAATATATAACTGAGTCAAAAGTCCACTGACTTGATAGTACACCTTTAGCTCATATGTTCCATTTCAGAATTCTTTTCCACATACACATTCCTTGGAAAACTTCTTAAGTCATACAAAACACCTAAGCATCCATAACACCAATCACACTCAAATCAGCATAAACATTCTCATTTCCTATGTCATCAAATGCCCCCACAGATTTGTTCTTAAAACTTTTTATATATTTTCAAAAACTATTAGTTGGCACCTAAAAAACCAGCTAATAGAGAATCTTTGTGCAGCTTTCCTGAGTATTTCAATATTTTAAGAGAAAATATAGGCCATTTGATAGGCACTTCCTTCATATAGGATTTTAAAACAATTTTAAATTTATGAGGCCAGAAAGCAAGATTAACAGAACTTCAAAGCTACAGATTTAAAGTAGCCTTAACATCAGATCCATTATTGAATAAATTCAGAATTTCAGAAGAAAGTCTTTCCCCCGGAAGCAAACGCAGCTTTGCCTGTGTCGGCAAAATTATGCCATTATACGTGCTCGTCTTCTCAGTCATTGAGAATGCAAACAGTTCTTTCATTACTTAAAATAATTCTAACAATTGCCTTGAAGAGTATGAACTACTTCATCAGAATGTCTCTGTGATTTTGACAAAAATAAAATAAACACATTTTATTTATGTATCAAACCAGCAAGGGGCAGCTATGACATTCTCCATGTCTTATTATTAGATGGTCAGGTATACAGTAGGCTAATCGTGCGTGAACAGGAGGCACTTCCACTCACGATGCTCCCAGCCCTGCGATGGGAGATGCAGAGTGACAAGGAGCACATGGGCTGTCACAGCCTTCTGAGCTACTGTCAGTCAGCCAGCCAGGAAGTGAATTGAACTCCACGGTTTTTGGCTTTTCACCCCACTACAGTAAAATCTCCCAACATATTTGCCTTTCGTCTCCACATCAGGTCTTTATAATTAAATAATAGTATTATAGCCAACATACCCATTAATAACAACTCAAAAGATCATTTTGTTCAATATTAGATATTTTATTTTCTTTTGGAAAACACCGACAGTTATTTATTATATTTTCTTTCTTTGAAAATTGATGTTATTTTAAGTTTAACTGCGTCTAATTCATTCTATCCATAGTGTGTTTGAACACTGCGTGTTCTGGATTTTTTTTTTTTTTTTGAGGAAGATGAGTCCTGAGCTAACTACTGCCAATCCTCCTCTTTTTGCTGAGGAAGACTGGCCCTGAGCTAACATCTGTGCCCATCTTCCTCTACTTTATATGTGGGACACTTACCACAGCATGGCTTGCCAAGCGGTGCCATGTGTGCACCCAGGATCCTAAATGCCGAACCCCAGGCCACCAAAGCAGAACGTGCGTACTTAACCGCTGCACCACTGGGCCGGCCAAACCCCTCGTGTTCTGAAAATGAGCGGCTGTTAGACTAATCCAGCTAACTAAACCTTCTAATGAACTAACAAAACTTAATTTGATGGCTGGGCTTAACTCATCAGGAGGAATTAAGAGTTTTATTAGCTAATTAGTTGTCATTAAAACGATGCACGTTTGTATTTTGGACAACATTCTACTATGGTGAGAAAGAAAAGTAAGTCTGGATTACAAGAACTGGGGAGATGGCTCAGGAATCCTATAGCTCTAGGATCCTACAACACTGTGAATATTTTTAACCATAAAACTGAAGTGTGGATTATTGTCCAGGAAGACATGCATGCTTTTTACATCAAGTAACTATTCCTTTAGTTATGGAATTTTTTGTTTTTACATTATTTTTGCATATCAGAATAATTATAAGGATTAGACAACTGATAGATGTGTTTGAACATATTTTCAAGAAAGTGGTTTTTGATAAAAAGAAAGTATAGTACAAAAATAATAAATTACGTAGTTGTGTCAGATTGGGAGACCAAAGAAATGGTTAAGAGATGAAAGAGAAGGGACAAAATTTTGCAGACTAGAAAAGTAATAATAGAAAAGAAAAGAACAAAGAAAAGATACAGTAGAAGCCATCCCACAAATCAGGGTTAAGTTTCAAGTGGAAACACTGGAATAAAGTGTAATAAAAACAGCAGAATTTGCTTAATGCATGTCCCATGACTTAAATACTATGGAATCTTTTAAGCAACATATTATAGAAAACAAAATTCACTTTAGCCTATTTGTAGAATACAGCATAAAGTTGTAATCTTTAATCAGAAGACCACATGAAAAACTATTATTATCTAATGACCCACACAAATTCTTGTTCTAAATGTTATAAAAAGACTCACATATTGTTTTATAATTTTAAAAACAGGTTTAAAATTCTGTAAATCAGTAAATCTCTTGGGCATTCCAAAAAGAAAAAGAGAACCATTTACAATGGAAAAAACTATGCACTTACCGTCATGATTAGGATTTCCTAGCGTCCACGGCTCATCTGAGTCAAAATGAGTATCTCCCCCAATTCCCGGTCCAGGGAAATAGGCATGTGCCAAAAACCCTCCCTCTCCATCAAAGGGAGAACTGTCTCCATGAAAACCAGATGCAAAAATGATGGTGATGTCCACATCACGTTTGCCATTTTCTAAGTCACTATAGGGAACTTCTTCGAACGTCAGGGGAGTTACATTCTGCCACACGTCAAAGGCACGGCGAATAGCTTTCCGGGTCTCAGGGTCTCCCACTTTTGGTGTTACGTTCTTTATACTGAAATTCAGAATAAAGAATAATCAGTATGGCTTTGTTATACATGATCCTACTTATTACAGATTGACATTACAGATTTTGATCTATTCAGTTGAGTAAAATATTCGAAAAACAGTCATACTAAATAGGAAAGAAATTAATTCCTTCTGTCTCTATAGCTAGATTTTGCTACGCTGGGGTTATTTAATTCTCAGCAGTGTAGTATTCGTTTACCAAAGCTATACCTTCTCTGCAGAACAGTCAACAGTGGGGTAATTAGATCAATCAGTCACTTCGCCTCCTGAGCAACAACAGAAAGGCAGCTTTGCCAAATGATCAAACAGGTGTAGCGGGTTTGAGCTGAAATAAAACATTCAATTTCTTCCTGGTTACAATTACTTTTAGGGGCACAGCATTGTGTGCACACATGTTATGTCCAGATGATGTCGTCATGCTGTTCTTTATCTAGGAAGACCACTTCAGTAGACACAAAGTTATCTCTTAGTTTTTAAAAAGGTCAACTAATTACAGTTTTTCATGTTCTATTGTTTTCTTATTATATACTTAGTTCTTTGTAGTTAAAATAAGCAATGTGAGTAAATACCTTTTTACTACAAGGATTTCACAATTATATAAATTTAAAGAAGTAACTTGGACATTATTCATTTAATTAGTTTATTTGTCTTGAGGCTAATAATAAATGGATAAAAATTATAAATATTTTTCTCTATTTAGCACTAATCAGATACTTCTCTTTTCTCAGTTCTTTTTCTACTTTTTCTAAATAGAACAAAAATGAAACATATATGTGTATTTTATATTGTAGTAGTGTAAGTTCATAACATCTTTGTGAAGGCAATGAGTAAATTTCATAGGTGTCATAAATAAGTTCCAGATCCCTTCAAACAATAATATATATCTACGAATCCATGAATATACACTCAGGAAATGTCTTAATACATAAAAGAGATTATAATATGTGGGTGAATATTTATTGCAATGCAATAATAAAAAACAATTAGAAGCTGAGCAACTTACAATAATGGAGTAATAGTTAAATTACAGTGTTTCTACTGCATGTCATAATATAAATAGGACTCAACTATTTTCACCATTTTAAGATTATTTAGCAGCATGGAAAAATATTTAAGATATATTTCCCAGTGAAAAAACAATATGCGGATTATATTTAACACAATTATACATCAACATAATTATAAATATTAGGCAGGAATCATGCTGAATTGATAATTATGGTGTTAACTGAGTATTTACTATGAGCCAGGCAAGCATTTCACAATATTTTATTTAACCCCTTGAGTAACCCAATAAGATGGGTATTATACCTATTTTAGAGGAATTTAGAGAAAAGTTAGAGTGGCAGAGTTGGTTTTTCAACCCAAACATTCTGACTGAATAATCTATTGTCTTAAATTCTAAGCTAGACTACACATCTAAAACACGGTTTTCACCATTTTCTAATGAATATTCTGGACCATATTTACATTGACTATTTGATGGTAAATATCATTTATTACATACAAAGAAAATAAGGATTGAAACCAAGTGGAAAGGGAGTGGGGCAGGAGTGTTTCAGGAAGAAGAAAGGGCAAGCAAGAGGCCCTGAGGTGGAGACGTTGGCAAGTTCAGAGAATGGCAAAGTTGCCGGGTGGTCTGAGCAGAGAGAGCAGGCGGGCGTCAGGGTATGAGGTCAGAAAGACAGCAGAAAATCAAACAAGGTCGGGCCCTGTTGGCTGCTGTGAGGAGTTTGCTTTTTGCTCCAAGTGAGAGAGGAAGAATTGGAAGCTCATGAGCAGAGAAGTGACATCTGACTTATTCTTTAAATAAACGATTGAGCCGTTATGTGGAAGATATATCATAGTGGAGCAAGAGGTGACCCAGGGAGACCCATGGGAACTCTTGCAGAAATTCAGGTGACAGATGACAACGCTGTGGCCCAGGGGAGCACCCATGGAGACACAGGCACACCTCACTTCATTGTGCTTCGCTTTATTGCACTCCACAGTTAAGATGTATTTTTTAAATTGAAGTTTTGTGACAACCCTGCTGTAGACCAAGTCTATTGGGGCCATTTTTTCCAACAGCATTTGCTCAGTTCATGTCTCTGTGTCACATTTTGATAATTCTCACAATATGTCTAACTTTTTCATTACTATTATTATTATATTTGTTATGGTGATCTGTGATCAGTGATGTTTGATGTTACTACTGCAATTGTTCTGAGGTGCCACGAAGTGCGCCCATATGAGATGGTGAACTTAATTGATAGATGCTGTGTGTATTCTGACTGACTGCTCCGCCGACCAGCCGTTCCCCCCCTCTCTCTTCCTCTCCTTGGGCCTCCCTATCTCTGAGACACAGCAATACTGAAATTGGGCCAATTAATAACCCTACAATGGCCTCTAAGTGTTGAAGTGAAAGGAAGAGTCGCGCATCTCTCACTTTAAATCAAAAGCCATAAATGATTAAGGTTAGTGAGGAAGGCATGTCAAAGCTGAGACAGGTCAAAAGCTGGGCCTCTTGTGTCAGTTAGCCAAGTCGTGAATGTAAAGGAAAAGTTCTTGAGGGAAATTTAAAGTTCCATTCCAGTTGTAACTTTGAATTTTGTCTAAATTAACTTTCCTAGTTGACTTTTATTTTCTTCCCCCTGTATGGGATCTCAGAAGCCTCTCAGGAAAGGGCAAGTATTTCTATGACACACTATTTGAAAAAATGTACTACATAAAGTGTACTCTTCCAGGTACTAGAGACATAGCTGTACATAAGGCTCTGCTCCTGTAGAACTTAGACATTTTAGTCATAAAAGATAAACAACAAAAAAGAACAAAAAAAGACAGAGATGGCGATAAGTGAGGGGTGGGGGACTGAGGTGAGTAGGTGATAAATGGGATTTCAATGACAAAGGGCCATACAGCCTAGCACTGAGTTTCCAACCAGAGGGAACAGTGAGAAGCCCAAACAAACGTGGCTGGTTCAAAGAATGGGATTGCCTGTGAATTGGTGCAAAATGAACACTGAGGACAGTGGTATGAGATGAAAGAGAACCGGCAGGGGGAGGCCTATATTCTATGAAAGGAAACCATGGGAGAGTTTTAAGTAGAGAAGTATCCTGGTATTATCCCAAAGGTCACTGTTTCTGATGAAAAATGAATAAAGGGACAAGAATGAAAGCAGTAAAACATTTCAGGGGTTTAAGCCAGAGAAGATAGAGATAGGTACTAGAGCGGTAATCATGAAGATATGAAGAATTTGTTTCAGTATATGGTTAATGGGAATTGGTGTCGGATTCAGGGTGTGCCGGAGAAATTATTTTCAAATAAAAGATAATCTTACAACAGAGAAAATAGGTGAAATCATATTAGTATGATATGTGTATAAATACATAATGGTTCTGACAAAAATGAAGCAATAGAATATAATAAAGAATAACAAATGGGCAGTACCATTTGGATGTGAAACACATCACTGTGTTTCTCAAAGTTATGCACTAACTAGCTTCCAAAGTATGCTTAACCATGATATTCGTGATTCATCAACGAATACAAGACACAGGCGTATGCCTCTAGGTCAGCACTGGATTCTGAACTAGGTGCAAACAAAAACCAACTTAGAAACTTTTATGCCATTGAGAGATGTATTTTCCATTTACTAACAACTGAAATAATAAAGGGTACAGACAGATCATGTGATCTTAAGAGTAAATTAAGACTGTTATCCTTCATATTCTAATGCAAGGTGCACAAAATTAATATGTACACTTGCAAAGCAAAGACAATACCATAAAATGAATAAAATGAAGGTCATGTTTGAAAAACCTAACAGAGCTAATTTTAAAATGCTTTTACTTTCCCTTTTCTTTTTCTAAACAGAGTAGTAATAGTGAACATACTTTTCATTTCAATAAGATAATTGATTTCATGTTTTGAAGTCTCTGTCATTTTGAGTTTTTTCTTTATGCCATTGCACGGATTCTTTTAAACTTCCATTTTGATAAATTTTGGAAATTTACCTAAACAAATTAATGTGTTATCTTTAATGACATGCCTTACGCAATCCTACATAAAAAAATTGATGAAGTGGCAACTTTTAGACCTCTTTTTACTCGTCAGAACAACTGGTACTGCAGGAAAGATATGCCAATCGACACATGAGGCGAGCATCTCAGTCAGGGCTGTCTAGTTTTAACTTTGTTGAACCCATACCAACTCATTTAGTAACAATTCCACACACTAACAGTGGAGCATTTCCCCTTCAACTTTTTCATAGAGTGATAAACCTTCTTCAAAGTATTATTTTATCTGCAATATGAATGTAAGAAAAAACTGAATATTTTATTATCTGGTATCATGTACTAAAAGTTAAAAGAAGCTTGTATTCTGCTTTATAATTCTCAATAGAAACATACGTTTCTAGGGTAATTTTAAAAAAATGAGAATTTGACGTTTAGAGAAACTAAATTTTAAGGGGAAGAGACCTTTACTAATGAAACTCTACGGAAGCATGCGTGCTTTCTTAATTGATAGCACTGTAAGAATTATTTTGCTTCATTAGTTCCATAAATGTAAAAATATTAAACATTTGTTCTGAATAGAAGTTAAGGGAAATGAGAAACAAGGTCATTGCAATAGGTTTTATCCCCTTCAAATCAAGAAAATTCTATTTAGTTACTCCAGAGACAAAGTAAGTATTACCCAACAGCTAATACTACTGTGTAAAGTCAGAAATCTCCAGGATTAACATCATTGGATCCAGACCAATTTATTTAACAAAAATTCTACATATTAATAATGATTATTTCCCCTTAAAATTTTGATAGAGTGATAAATCTTTTTCAAAGGTTTATCTCTAATTTTGAAAGTAAGAGAAACTGAATACTTCGGCATCTAGTTAAGATACCAAAGTCGTATAATATACTGATGTCAAAATTAGTTTGGTATGGGACAAGGTTAAATACCCTTTAGTCAATTCAAGAGACAAAAATTAGTTGTTCAGCAAAGCATATTAACCCATTATGAAACATGATTAGCAACTAAATGGAATTTATTGTAATTGGGAAAGTAGACAATTGCTAAGAATATAATAAAGTAAAAAGAATAAATTGCATAGGTAAATTATTAGCAGATCCATATCTAAAATGTATTATTCTATCAGGAGAGAACTAAATAGACTAATTTATTTTTATTCATATTATGTTCGTTTAGTTGATGTGGCTTCATTGTTTTTTTAAGTACAAGAAATGGTCATAGAATAGAGATGGAATATGGAGCCCCCCTAGGAAAGCTTACGTTAAATATCTGGCTATTTCCCAGGAGGCCAGCTTTTCAGGTAAGGCAGACTTTGGTACATGTTACTTTGGGTCTTATTTAAAAAGTGTCTGTTTCTCAGCCTGTTGTGTATCCTCTGGACACACTAGTTGAAGTATCTTTCAAGTCAATGGGATCATCAAGTTCCGTGAGCTCCCTGGGCTTAGAAAGGATAGTGAGAAATGGTTCTGAGGAGAAACTGATTATTCCTTAGCAACTTCTAGGTTGCTTTTCTTTGCATATATTATGAAAGTAAAATAATAACCACTAGTGTGTGTCCTCAGTAGTCACAGAAGCATTCATTTAAAATCAGGGCTAGCTGGAGGATGAATTTACTGGGAAAACTTATACTAATTAATATAACACAGTATGATCATATTATTTAATATATTATGGATACTTATTAATATAATACAACTTAAAAAACAGATGCATCTGGCAGTTTAAGTACCTATCCCATTGGCCACTTATTACATAACGTATTATTTCGGAGTTTAGATTTTATAGAGAAAAGGAATTAGGCTAAGTCTATTTTATAAAATATTCAGTAAACTTGGGGAAGAAAGATCTATTAAAAACGTTGTTCTTCATTAAGTTGCTATTATTGGTTTGAATAAAGTTTAACCAAAGCCTACTAAGAATTCGTTAATTTATTCAACAACTATTTATTGAGACCCTAATACACAACAGGCAGTCTACTAGGTTCTGGGGCACACAAAATGGGTCTCATCTCTGACATAAAGAAGTTCCTGTATGGTCTGGAAATAACACATAATTTACTATTCGGCAATTATTAACCTACATGCCCGTCCCCCACACTAGACGACCTTCTCCATGCGAACGGGGTCTTGCCCAACACATCTCTCGATTGTCAGCGCTGCCATACAATGCTGTTCAATAATCATTTATGCAACAAATACCACCTAATTACCCAAGAAGCAAAATTTGCCAAAAGACACTTGATGGTAAAGATTCAAGTACGAGATGAATAGCCACCAGTCCTTGTATTAAAATTATCACCAGCATGTAAATTATACATCAGCTGGAGTTATACATATCCCTGAGGATACTTGAATGAATCTTCTGGGACAACCTCAGAAGTCCCCATTTCTAGGAATCAAACACTGAGGTCGTTAAAGTGGAAGGCCCAGGAGCCTCGACATTCCCTTTACACAGACTGATTACAGAAGGTTCCTTCCCACACCACATCTTAAAGATAGGAAGACATCTTAAAGTCACATGACCTAACTTTCCAATTATTTCATGAGCGGTCTCTAATCTCACTGGTAAGTAAATAAATTTCTTGGCTTTTATGCCTCCAATGATGAAGACGACTCATAGGACAGATGACTTAATTTTCCAACAGGTCAAAACATTAGATTTTTCTGAAAGCCTTTAAGTATTTGAGAAAACTGGAAACTTCTGTAAATATCCTTTCCATTATGTTGAGAACCCTTGGCTCTACTCTTGAGCTCTTCCTCACGCAGACTGCTTTCAAGATCTCTTAGCATTCTGACTTCTTTTTTAGGAGTGTACTTAATATGCCAAGAAACAGCTAAAAATGTGTGGCCTGAAGAGAAAAGTACATATCAGATAAGGTTTGGCCAACAAAGCAAAGAAAAGAATCATCATCACCACTCCTTTGACACTTTGCTTTCTCTCGGTCTAATTTGGTCATTTTAGCTTCTTTTGAGCCACATTATACCATTGGCTCATAATGAGTTTGTGATCAAGTAAAACCGAGAGTCGACCACCGCACTCCAGCTCCTGCCTGCAGTCTGTGATGTCACATTTCAGCTATCCTTTTCAGGAATAATTATTTTTTGAGTTTAAATGTCACATTTTATGTTTATTTCTCTAGATACAGTAAGAAAAGTAGTAGCAGATACTTATATAGTACTTACTATACACAAGGCAACTTAACGCCTTACATATATTCATTCTAAAATTTAATATCCATAGCTTTCATTCTCAACTTTGTAAATCTCGTTAGAATACTCTTAACAATTTCTGTGATTTGTCTGGCAAATTAAAAGGAGTTAATACAATAGTTGCTATTTAATAAGCACTAACCATGTTTCAGGCACTAAGCCAAATGTATTTTTCCCCCATTATCTAACTTAGTTTTCTCCCAAGCTTTATGAGATTGGTATTATTACAATATTTGCTTTGCACACACAGAAAATGAGATTTAGAAGATTAAGTAACTTTTCCTGGTTTTACAGGTAGCAAGGATCAGAACCAGGATTCAAACCCACATCTTTCTTTTTCCAAAATAAGACTCTTAACCATGTGACGTGCTTATCAATAACCTGGAAGTTTAAAGGGACAGACACTAATTATCTGAATATTCAAAACTGGCTGAGACAAGTGTCAGTAGAGGGACACAGCACAAGTGGAATGGCGATTGGTTCTGAACATATCAGCTCTTCACAGCGTCTTTCATTCTTTTTGAAACTAATGGCATGGTCAGCGCCTAAGGCTGCAGAGGCACTCAACAGGGTACCCTGCCAAGAGTTTGCAAATCAGGTCAGAAAAAGGATAGCATTGGAAATGAAAACAATAAATATCGGTGTACAGAGCTGAGTAAATTCTATAGTTCTAAAGTCAATTATACACTTAATTCAATTAGAGTTTATTAATTTTTTATACGGTATGTAGTAAGAATCTAATTTCATTGTTTTCATATGGATAACCAATGATCACAGAGTGACCTAATGAGTAAAATAGCCCATGCTTTCTCCACTGATCTTTAAGGTCCACTCTGGCATAAATCACCTTATCCTATGCATGAGTCTACTTCTGTGCTCTCCTGTCTGCACCGCTGGACTGATTGTCTCTGTGCTAATACCACATATTGCCTTAATTAGTATTGATTTAAAGTAAGTCTTTGTATCTAGCAGGTGGGAACATTTTGATTAATCTTGGGCCTTTCACTATTCCCCAGAGATTTTCAAGTCAGTTGTCAAATTATACAAAATCCCTATTGGGAGTTTTGTTAGAATTGCATTGAATTTGGGGAAAAGTTGAATCTTCATTACACTGAGTATTTCTAGTAAGAGCAAAATATATCTCTGCATTTATTTTTGGTGTTCCTTTATGTCTTTCAATAAAGCTTCCTAATTTTCTTCATAAAGGGCTTACACACATAGGCAGATGGATTTTCTTCTCTCTTATATTTTTGTGTCTATTTTAACGGCACTTTTGTAAAGATTACACTCTTTGTGTGTGTGTGGCTGTATACTTTGTATGTTGATTTTGTATTGAAAAGCTGACTACAGACTTCCCGTTTCTGCTCTGATTTGTAAAGAGCCTGGAAGTCCTCGCTCCCAACTTCATAACAAGAAAAATGCTGAGAAAGCAGAAAGGAACAACTCTTCTTAGCTCCCTCTGAGAACTGCAGTCACAGGCAAACTTCAACCCCCAAAGTGGAGAGAAAGATGAACAGAGAATCACAGCTTATCAGGAGCAAGAGCCCTGATCCCAGGAGGCTGGCAGCGACAATTTAACAGGGGTGCGGACCACTGTAAGAATGGAAAACTCTTGGAGGCCCAGCCTAAGGGGAGGACCGCCACGCACTCATGAGTTTTACCTCCAGGTGCCCCACCAGCTTCTCACGGTAAAGACAGGAGACAAACCCCTCCTGCTTCCAGTACAGGGATGGGAAAAGCAACAATTTAGAAATATGCCCAGAGCATTCTGCTCTCGATAATGCAGACTTGCCTTCCAAGATAACTATTTTATCAGAACCTCATCTGATCTAGGTGAAAGGCAGTTACAAAATTCAGCCCTCTAGCCTTCCTGTCTTATATAATGGAAGAAAAAATAAGGGCTAAGACACTGTTCTGAGGGTAACAGCCCAGGAAGTCAAGCTCACTTAAAACACTGCGAATTAATCATACGATTACAGACTGCTTCCTCTCTATAACACCTCATACCACACCAATAGGACACAGCACAGTAACGGTCAGCTACAAACGAGAGAGCTGCAAGACACAAAGTCTATTTAAGAAGGAGTTTCTAGGGAGACTCCAAGACAACAGGGAAGACAAAAACTAGGACACTGGAGGAAACTGAAGCCTCTCACGCCTTCAGCACAGGAAACATTAAACAGCCAAACTTCCAACCAGATAAACATAGAAGCTTATGCTAAAGGCATTACCTCAGTAACTATTACCCAATATATCATGTCTGGCTTTCAACCAAAAACTAAAAACATGCTAAAAGGCAGAAGAAAACACAGTCTGAAGAGACAAAGGAAACAGAAGAACCAGACTCAGATACGGCAGAGATTTTTGACCCAGACCAGGAATTTAAATTAACTATGATCAATATCCTAAGGGTTCTAATGGAAGAAGTGGACAAGAAGAAGAGAATACATGGGTAATACAAGCAGAGAGATGAAAACTCCAATAAGGGATCAAAAGGAAATGCTAGAAATCAAAAATACTGTAACAGAAATGAAGAATGTCTCTGATGGGCACATCAACACACTGAACATGGCCAAGGGAAGAATCAGTGAGCCTCAAGCTAGGCCAGTAAAAACTTCCCAAATTGAAAAGCAAACAGAGGAAAGGATGAAAAACAGAACAGAGGATCCAAGAACTATGGGACATTTACAAAGATGTAACATAACATAATGCAAATACCAGAAGGAGAAGAGAGATAGGAACAGAAGAAACATTTAAAATATTAATGGCTGAGAATATTCCAAAATTGATGACAGACACCAAACCACAAATCCAGGAATTTCAGAGAACACAAAACAGGATAAATATCAAAAAAGCTACATCCAGGCATAGTATATTCAAACATCAGAAAACCAAAGACAAAGAGAAAACCTTGAAAGAAAACAGACGAAAAAATACCTATCTACAGTGAAACAAAGATACTGATTCCATAGGACTTCTCAAACATAATGCAAGCAAGAAGAAAAAAACTGTAACTTTGTGAGGTGCTTAAGGTTAACTAAACTTACTATGGTAATCGTTTCATCATATACACACATATCAAATCATTAAGTCACGCACCTTCAACTAATACAGTTTATATGTCAATTGTGTCTCAATAAAATGGTGGGGGTGAGGAGAAGAGAATGGAGTGAAATAGTTAAAGTGCCCAAAGAATAAAACCACCAATCTAGAATTCTGTATCCAGTGAAAATATCATTCATAGGTGAAGGAGAAAAAAGACTTTCTTAGACAAAGAAAAACAGGGAATTTGTTCCCAGTAGAACTGCCTTACGTGAAATTTTAAAAGAAGTTCTTTAGAGAGAAGGAGATTGCTATAAGTCAGACATTCAGATCTATTTAAAGAAAGGAAGAGCATTAGGGAAGAAAGAAAGAATAGTAAAATAAAATTGTTTATTATTTTAATTGATCTCACAGAGAAAGTTTGTTTAAAATAATAATAGCAATAATTTATTGGGTGATTATAACATGGATAAGTGAAAAAATGACAGCAATGTTATAAGGGACGATAGGGAGAAATTAGGGACATTGTCTTACAAGGTACCTGCAATACCTGTGAAGTCGTGTAGTGTTATTTGAAAGCAGACTTGCGTTATTTGCAAATGTATATTGCAAACTCTGGGGCACCACTGATATAATTTTAAATAAAGTATAATTGATATGCTAATAGAAAATGGAAATACATACAATGCTCAATTAAAACCAGAGAAGGCAGAAAAAGAAAGAAGACAAAACAAAACAACAAACAACAAACAACAACAGCAACGAGCAGCAAAGAGTTACAAATACGGCAGATATCAATTCAACTACATCAATAATGACTTTCGATATGAATAGTTTAAATACACCAAGGAAAAGACAGGGACCATTAGAGTGGATTAAAACAAAGCAAAACAAAATAAGACCTGATTATAAGCTGTCTATAAGAAATCCACCTTAAATATAAAGACACTGATAGAGTAAAAGTAAAGGGATAAACAAAGATATACTATGCTACATTAATCAAAAGAAAACTGTAATAACTGGAATCATTTCAGACAAAGCCTTCTTCAGAGCAAGGGAGACTTTCAGGGATAAAGAAAAGCATTACCTAACGATAAAGGTGTCACTTTTCCAAGAAGACACAAGAAACCTTGATATGGATGTGCCTAAGAACAGAGCAATAAAATACATGAAGCAAAAAGTGACAGAACTGCAAGAACTAGACAAAGACACTGTTGTATAGTTGGAGACTTCAACACCCCTCTATCAGCAATTAACAGATCCTGTGGACAGAAAATAGGCAAGGATATATTTGAACTGAACAGCACTATTAATCAACTCGATCTATTTAACATAGGCTCCTTCAGTCAAAAACGCAGAATACTCATTATTCTCAAGCTCACATGGAATATGCACCAAGGACAGCTGGGAAAATCTCAAAGTACTTGGAGATACAACAATATACTTATAATAACACACGTCAAAGAAAAAAAATCTCAAGGAAAATTTAATATTTTTGAACTAAATCAAAATGCAAATACAAGTTAACAAAATTTGTGGGATGCAATAAAAGCAGTACTTAAAGTATAATTTATAGTATTAATTGCGTAATAGGGGAAAAAGAAAGGTGAAAATTAATCTAGGCTTCCAATATAGGAAATTAGAAAAAGAATAGCAAATGGAAGAAAAATATTGGAGCAGAAATCAATGAAATTGCAAACAGGAAAACAATACAGAAAATTAAAAAATTAAAAGCAACTTTTCCAAAAAGAGCAATATACTTGATAAACCTCTGGCCAGAGTAACCAAGAAAGAAGAAGAGAAGACACAAATTAATAATATCAGTTACGAAGGAGGGCACATCACTATTGACCCCATGGATATTAAAGGTCAATAAAGAATACTATGAACAAGTCTATGGCTGTAAATGCGATGACTTAGATGATGCCATGGACGGAATTGTGCCCCCACCCCCAGTTCATACACTGAAGCCCTAATGCCCAGTGTGACTGTATTTGCAGACAGAGCTTTTAAGAAGATGACTAAGGTTAAATAAAGTCATAAGGATGGGGCTCTAAATTTAGTAGGACTGATGTCCTTATAAGAAGAGAAAGAGATACTAAAAATCTCTCTTTCTCTCCACGCGTGCTCAGAGGAAAGGACAGATGAGGACACAGTGAGAAGCTGGCCGTCTACAAGCCAGGAACAGAGGCCTCACCAGAAACCAACCCTGACAGCACCACGATGTCAGACTTCTGGCCTCCAGTCCGTGAGAAACTAAATTTCTGTTGTGTAAGCCAGCCAGGCTGTGGTATTTTGTTATGGCAGCCTAGGCAGTCCAATACAGATTTAACGGACAAACTCCTTTGAATGACATGACCTATAAAAACTTACACAAAAAATGGACCAGGACCAGACAGTGGCACTGGTGAAGTCTACTAAACATTTCAGAAAGAAATTCTATCAATTCTCTACAATCTCTTCCAGAAAACACAAACAGGAGGAACACTTCCTAACCCGTTCTATGAGACAAGCATTACCCTACTATGAAAACCAGATAAAGATATTACAAGAATGGGAAACTACATGTCAACATCACTCATAAACAGAGATACAAAAATCCTCAACCAAAAATTAGCAAATCAAACTCAACAATGTATAAAAAGAATTATTCACCATGCCAAAGTGGGATTTATTCCACTCATGAAAGTCTGGTTCAACATTTGCAAATCAATTAATGTAATCCATCACATTAAAAGGTTAAAGAAGAAAAATCATATATTCATATAGATATATGCAGAAAAAGCATTTAAAAAATCCAACACACATTCATAATAAAAACTTTCAGCAAACAGGAAATAGAGGGAACTTCCTCGACTTGACAAACATCTAGAAAAAAGCCTATAGCTTAACACCATACTTAATGGTGAGGAACTAGATGTTTTTCCCCCAAAGACTGGGAAAAGGCAATGATGTCTGCTCTCAGCACTCCTTTTCAATATTGTACTGAAAGCTGAGCTAATGTAATAAGACAAGAAAAGGAAATAAAATATATACAGATTGGGAAGGGAAAAATACAACCGTCTTTGTTTTCAGGTGACATGATTCTCTATGTAGAAAAAAAGTCAGACACATAGATCAATGAAACAGAATAAAGAGCCCAGAAATTGACCCACACATATAATCGACTGACCTTTGACAAAAGAGTAAAAGCAATGGATAAAGGATGATCTTTTCAACAAGTGGTGCTGGAATAGCTGGACATCCACACGCACAAAAATGAATCTAGACTCTGATTTTACACCTTTCACAAAAACCAACTCGAAATGGATCAAAGACCTAAGTGTAAAAACTATTATACTTTTAGACTATAATATAGGAGAAAATCTAAGTGACCTTAGGTTTGTCAATGATTTTTTTTATACAACGCCAAAAGCATAATAAAGAAAATAATTGATAAGTTGGACTTTATTAAAATTAAGACTTCTGCTTTGCAAAAGACACTGTAAAGAGAATGAAAAGACAAGCCACAGACTGGAAGGATATATCTGAGAACATATCTGATAAAAGACTTGTATCCAAAATATACAAAGAATTCTGAAAATAGCTACTCAATTAAAAGTTGGTCAAAAGATCTAAACAGACAACCCACTAAAGAAGATATACAGATGGCAAATAAACATACAAAAACTTGATTGGCATCATATGTCATTAGGGAATTTCAAATTAAAACAAGAATAAGACACCACTGCACGTCTATTAGAACGGTTACAACTGACAACACCAAATGCTGGGGAGACTGTAGCGTAATAGGAACTTTCACTCATTGCTGGTGGTCACACAAAATGGTATAGCCACTTTGAAGATAGTTTGGCAGTTTCTTAAAAGCTAACCACAGTCTTACCATATGCTTAGCAATTATACTCCCAGGTATTTATCCAAATGAGTTGAAAATTTATGTCCACACAAAACCTGCCCATGAATGTTTATACCAGCCTTATTTGCAATTGCCAGAAACTGGAAGCAACCAAGAAGTCTTCAAGTAAATGGGTAAAAAAACTGTGGCACATCTATACAATGGAATAGTATTTAATAATAAAAAGAGATGACCTATCAAGTCACAAAGACATGGAGGAACCTTAAATGCATATTGCCAAGTGAAAGCAGGAAGTCTGAAATGGCTGCATAGTGTACAATTCCAACTATACGACGTTCCAGAAAAGGAAAACTATAGAAGCACTAAAACAATCAGTAGTTTCCAGGGGTTTTGTGGGAGGAGAAGGAGGATGAATAGTTGTAACACAAGATATTTAGGGCAGTGAAACTATTCTGTATGAGGCTGTAATGCTACATAACATTACGCGTTCATCAAAACCCGTAAAACTGTAACACAAAGATACAGTGTGTGTTTTACAGTGTAAAGTCCTAGTGTAACCTGGACTTTAGTCAGTAATAACATGTCAATTACTGGCTCAGCAATTGTAACAAATATGTCACACTAATGCAAGATCTTAATAATATGAGAAATTATGTGCGTGTGTACATATGTAGGGGGCAGTATACTGGGATTACCTGTATTATCTGCTCAACTTTTCTGTAAACCTAAAATTTCTCTAAAAAAACTAAAATCTACCAATCTTTTTAAAAAGCTGGCTACATTCTTTTATTATTTCTACAAATTATTCTAAAAGATTATTTATAGTTTATTCTGGGTTTTCTATATAGAAAGTAATATAAACTGTGACTAAGGAAAGTTTTCTTTCTTTACATACCTTTATATCTTTTACTTCCTTGCGACTATAAGCAGTTATGCAATGTTGTCGAATAGAAGGAGAGGCAGCAGATATTTTTTGTTGTCGCTGTTGCTCAAGGATTTTTTTCAATACTTCACATTTATTATATGTGAAATATAAAATAAAGCTGTGGTTTTCATTTTAATAAACGCCATTTTTCTGGATAAGGAAGTGTCCTCCTTTGCTTTCATTCCTAGTTATCATAAAACGATGTCAAAGGTCCTTGTATGTATCAAGGTGCTCATACAGAGTTTCTCTTTAACACTCCAGACTACTTTCAAGACAGAAGTTCAGTGTGTCTACACTTGACCTGCAAGCTCACATACTTCCTAAGCTTTCTGCCTTCCCTTAAGTCTTGGGTTTTATAGATTCTTTCCTTTTGTTTCACCTCTAGATATATTTTAATTTCTTTACTTTAATTTATTAATGTCTCTTATCCAGATTTTTCTTCAATCAGGAGAGTGGTTTACAGCATTTACATTGCCACCTGGCCAGAAAAGGAATTTCTTTCCGTCGTTCTTCACCAAAGTCTATGAATACTTTTCAAGGTCTATCCAATTTTTCTGCTCAATAAGCACTATTTGCTAACTAATTCACTTATAAAAAGAGGGCTTCCTGAATACGAAACATGGGTATTCCCAGTTATTGGGAAAATACAAACTGTCTTCCTTATTAATTTATTGACGTCATGCTTGCTTAGCTGTATTTTGGAAGTGTGGATTGCAGGGACGGCAAAACAAGCTTGTGAAGTAAAAAAACTTGTGAACAAATTTAAATGACCGTCAATACCAACTCCATAGGCTTGGCCTAAAACTGCTTCCTCTTAGATTTCTCTTATTTACAGAAACAGTTGAAATATGTTTCATAAATCAATAATCTAGGAACATGCTATCTGGGAGGATTAGTAACAGAAGACAAAAAAAACAGTGAAAAGTATTCCCCAAACAACCAAGTTCATGTGGCACATTCCAGATATAGAAATAAAAGGTCAATACACTGAGTTCTTAATTTTATCTTTGAGCATATATGAAAGGTTATTCATACAAAGAATAAGAATAATAAATTTCTTTCCTCTATTCATGTATTTCGACAGTGATGGTTCTTTACAACCTGCCCTCTCCCTGAGAGCACCCATCCTCTCCCTGGCCTTTGGTCTAACAAGTTCTTTGTCTTCCTGTGGGTCTTAGCTGAAAGGTCATTTCTTTGGGGAGACCTTCCCAGCTTTTCTAGAGTGGGTTGGATGATCCCAGTGTATATTTCTCTCACATCTTGTTCCTTCCCTTTCGTAACAGGCATCACATTTATATGATTGTTCAACGTCTCCGAATGACTGTAAATTCCATGAGGATAAATGACGCCCTATGTTTTATTTATTGCTATATCCCCAGTGCCTAGCACTGTTTTTTGTTCAAAATGGGACTCCATAAACAGTTGTTCAATGAATTAATGAATAAATATGAACACCTCCATTAGCAGCAATTGTCTCTCCAAGTTGGAAGACACTTGCATCTCTTGGGCATCCTTCATCGAAGACAAAAGAAGAAAGGATGATTCATATGCATTGTTGCCAAAAAGATAGAAAGTAAAATGGTTGGACTGATACTAAAATTTAATTAGTAGGTTTGAAGACATTTTGTCTAAATGACAATTATTTGTAGACTTTATTATTTGATTACTTTTTAGATTATGAACACTTGTTAAAGAATGCAATGTGTTAGAACACTCATCTGACAGTCGCTCAGAATACTGGCATTCCTTCAAGAAGCTGGAAGAATTAGTCAACAAAAGAGACCGGTGTTTCAAGGAATGTCTACAAGGTCCTCAAACGGACAACTTATTCTCTCCTCAATTGCAGTTTTTGGTTCCTTATGTTAACATTTTATCACTATAGGTCACCACCTAGTCAACGTGCAAAAGATATCAAAACAAAATGTCAAAATAAACAGTTGTGAAAAAATGGAAGAAACGGTAATGCGTTATTAGTTCTTATACCTGTAAGTGATGTGTTTGTGCTGCCACTTCTGTCCTGTTAATGCATATCGCTTTCGACGAATATTAAATTTCGAGCTACCTCTTGTCTGGTCAGGTACACCACATCGAGGTTTCTTCATCCAGCTGCAAAAAGCAGTATTTTCCAGTTATTTACCAACAACCCTAATCATTAATTTCAAAAGGAAATCAAGTAAGAAGTTAATCTATGACAGTGATAATACAAATGAGAAAACATAAAGGAGAAAACTGTCGATTTTCTTGCAATTTGAATCTAAGTAGAAAGCATATTATTTCCCTGAATGATCAAGAACCAATAGTTTACAACTCAGATCCTTTAAATAATTTTTCTCTCTCTATTTCTTTTTGAGCTAACTGGAGACTGAGGTATTCTTAAGCGTCTAACTAGAATCTGCTGTTACCAAGACCTTAACATGACCTTGGACAAGTCATTAATCTCTAGTCTAATTCATAAAATGAGACTTTTTAGAATAAACGTTGACTAAGGTCTCTTCCAGCTTTAGCATCCAACAATTCCTGAAATCTATGAAGTGACCGTCAATTCCGGGAGTCACAAGGGTACACGCGACTCTTCCGGCTGACACAGACATACAGTGTTTGTTTAAACGCCATTTGCCTTACTCCACTTTTTTCTACTTTTCACTTAGATCATTACCCCAATTTCCAAGTCAAGACCATTTGCTTTGAATCTTTAATAATAACCAAATTCAATGCTTAAGAAATCTATTTCTTTTCTGGATGTGAGGTTTAACATATCTATTGAGAAAATGAAACGCTGCTTTTGACTTATTAACTGTTAACACTCATATAGCCACAGTCAAACTCCTGTTCGGGAGGGTCTCATTTGTCTGTTGTCATGTTTTCTGTGCAGTTCTGCTTCTTGTCGAAGAACAAAGACTTTCATGATTTTGAGTAGTTTTTCTTTTTTTTTTTAAGATTTTATTTTTTCCTTTTTCTCCCCAAAGCCCCCCGGTACATAGTTGTGTATTCTTCGTTGTGGGTTCCTCTAGTTGTGGCATGTGGGACGCTGCCTCAGCGTGGTCTGACGAGCAGTGCCATGTCCGCACCCAGGATTCGAACCGACGAAACACTGGGCCGCCTGCAGCGGAGCACGCGAACTTAACCACTCGGCCACGGGGCCAGCCCCTTGAGTAGTTTTTCTTTAGAGACTCATAAGATAGCTTTACCGTTCATTGGCCCATTTACTTGAACAATTACAAAGCTAATGCAGAATTTTCATGGTCCTGCATGCTTCAGAAAGAGGAAATGAGAAATGAAACAATTTTTGCTGTATTTTAACAGATACGTGACAATTTCTATACTTTTTAAATGGAAAATAATTGACTGTATATATGACTATCTAAAGATGTCCATTTTGTGAAAACGAATAAAATAGTTTACACGTTACATGGATAAATGAGTTAATCAGCTTTTACAAACACAAGAATAACTTCATGCAACAATGAAATCATGACTTTTGCTTTTTAGGAGAGATGACGCTTTTCCAGTGCATCTTATAAATTTCTCCTTTTTTATTCTGCCCCTAGTAATGAGGTAGACCTTGTAGCTATCAGACTTAACATAGTCCATCCTGGTTTATAGTGCATTGTAGAGTTACTTCAGAAAATCACTCTTTCCCTTATTAAAATCTCCAAACCAAATGAG
Organism: Equus caballus; assembly: GCF_041296265.1. Classification (NCBI taxonomy): domain Eukaryota; kingdom Metazoa; phylum Chordata; class Mammalia; order Perissodactyla; family Equidae; genus Equus; species Equus caballus. The sequence continues at coordinate 1,098,783 of NC_091692.1, read as the reverse complement.
ATGTCTTGAAATGCTTACTCCTAGGAGCTATTGAGACCTATGGAATTAAAATCTCTGGAGTTGAGACTGGAGCCCTCTTATTTCTAAGTAAGACTCCCATGGCATTCCTAAGCAAGCAAATTTGAGAGATATTTCACTGGACCGTAAAACAGTCAAGGGCAGAGGACCTATCCACACACTCCTACTACGTTGGACAACCCCTGGCATACAAAAGATATTCATTGAATATGAATTTTTAATGAAATGTTTTAATGAAAAGTCATTACTTTTTATTGTATATTATTGGATCTAGATATATTTAGCTAGCAAATATTAAGCATTAATGGAGGACTTATTAGGATTTAAGTGGCTTTTACATATGAGTATTTCATTAATTATATTCTCAACAAAAATTACGATATTCCTAAGGCAGGTACTTACCCTCACCTCCCTGAAATTACTGAGAGAATAAACAATACATAATTATTAAATTATGAATAAATTTACTTACTGGGGGATGTGGTTACACTTACATTTAGCTAAGAAAAATATTTAAGTAAGCACTCTGGGAGGAGAAATAATTTTGAAATGGATAGTGGGATAAAATTTGACAAAACAGAATTAACTATTATTGGGATGAAATGCATTTTCAATCAGGCTATATTCTCTAAAATTACTTTAATAATCCATAAAATTAAAAGATGAAGGATGCAATTGAAAAAAGTTTAAATTCATTAATACAAATTTCCATTTTAAGTCATGCATATGTTGGATCTAGTAAAAGTTTTCTCAGTGAAGCATTGCATCTTCCAAAGGATGGGGTTTTTAGAAATAAATATTAGATTCCTGTGCTGAAAACTATCTGCTGAATTCCTCACGTATTTCATGGGCTTTTGCCACTTTATATAATTTTTTCCTTATGTTCCAACTATATGTTCATTTATTTACTTACTCTATCCTGATCCATTCATCCTACAAACTTTTTGAGCTTTTAGAACATGCTGAGAGATGTAAAAAAGAGTGTGGATAAACAGATGAACAAGGCAAGGGATCCTTCTTGAGCTCACAGTCTGCAGGTGAGACAGGCATGATGAACAAAAATCACGACATACTGGGTTAAGTGCCCTCACATGTCCATCTAGATATTCTGTCATCATCTCTAATTTTACACATAATAAAAACAAAATTGTGATTTTCCTTCCCCAAACTTGCACCAGTTCCTCTAATGCCTTAACTTAGCTGGAAATCTGAACAGCTGTCTAAGCCCAAGCCAGGCCCCCAGGTAGCCACCGCGCCTCTCTCCCCGCGTCCAGTCAACCACGATGCAGTTTCTCCTGCTCCAAGTTCCTCCTGTGTCTCTCACTCTCACCAGGGCCTCCTTCTCACTCCTCAAGGTAAATCTTCCCAAAGCACAGACGTTTTCTTTGCATGTTCTGAGCACGAAATGCTTTTAAGGAAAGAATCAGATTCAGGCCTGCTTGGTGAGATGTCCCCGGTCCACCTGCTTCCCAAAATCCAAGCAGGTTCCTACAGAATCAAAGCTCCTTCTGCCTTTGCAGACAGTGACCTCCGTCTGGATACCTTTTCCTCCTTGTTCACACCGAGAATCCTGGTCACCATCCTCATTCAACTCACATAGGTGAGTCTACCACCCCAAGACAGCGGGCATTACACTGCGCGCTCCCGTCCATCTATGTCTGTCTCTATCTTCCACCGGCCTGCAAGTCAGGCCAGAGAGCCCACTGCGGGGGTCAGAGCCCGGGGAAGTCGCCAATGAGGAAGAAATGAGGGAAGTCTGCACGTCTGTCTTTGCACACCAATCTACCCCACTATCCTACATGATTCCAGAGACTTGGTAACCTACAGCTTGTGCCTTGAACAAAAGCTCACTGCATGGAGGTTGTGCAGAAACTTTTATAAAGAACTAAATCATAAAGTAGATGCCTTAAGCGTAAGAAATAAACAAATAAACAGGCATAATCTATTATCAACTAATAATTTAAGGCAAAGAACCCATAATGAGGGTTGGTCAGATTGAGAGCACTCTAGGTTAACTTCACCAATGTCTGCATCCAGATATTCTGGCTCAGAGGTATTAGCAGGTCATATTTATCAAAATATGGAAAATCCCAAAATATGATCAAAGCACACCACGAGACTGAATATGACATGTAGTCTCTGAGCTAAACTATGTGACTCCAAACATTTAAATTATTCCATTTCCTAAACAGGTTCTTTCTCTTACAATTTTTGGGTAAACTATATTTATTTTTCAGTGTGTCAACACGCAGCTCACATACATATGCTTCTCTTCATTTGCTAAGCATTTTAAGTTGACATTTGAAAGCAAACATGGGGAATGGGCACTGGGGGAGGGGTGAGCTACAAGAAAGGCATTTTGTAATTTCAAGGTGTAAATGATGGCACCGCCTCAATTGTCATAAATACTGATACACAGCATTGATTTAGCTGTTTAGAACCCAGAGCGTTTTTAAATTAGTCGGGCAGATCATTAACGTCTTCATTTAAATTAACTTAACTTAAAAAGGAAAAATATCTAAACTCAGTACTCTTGGGAGGAGCTATATTGTAAAAATTGGGAGAGGGGTCTAGAGCCAGATTGCCGGGGTTCCCAGCCTCGCTCCACCGGCTCACTAGCCTTGTGACACCTGTCAGGCTACTGTTTCTTTCCATTCCTCAGTTTCCCCATCTATAAAATGAAGCGATAATATTACGGAGTTATTGTGAGGATTAAATTAATCACATGAAACAGAACAGTGCCTGGCAGAGAGTAACTGCTACTGTTATTAACTTATAATGATAACAATTACTGTTATTTCACAGATATCATAAAGTGCTTGTATCAGTGTCAGTGGCAGCAGCAGTGGCAGCAGCAGTGGCAGCAGACACCAGCGTATCAAGGGGTTTCGGTTCACCTTGACCCATATGTTAACATGAAGCACTTTGTTATTCAAAACAGGATGTTCCCGGTATTTTGATTAATAAAGATACCCACAGATACACTATTGTCTGTTTTATGTAAATAAAGTAGCCACAAGCTTCTAAATGAGTTTACTGTAATGCTAAGAGCCACTAAGGAAACAGTATCCATTCGCTTCAGTAAAAAAAAAAATTTTTTAATGAGTTGGGCATTCATGTCAAACATATAGGGCTCCCCACTGCATGACTCCAAGGGGTGCCTTCAAGCTGTAGTACAATGGAAATGCTGCCCTTTGGGTCGGAGCTGTGCCACACAGTGACCCTGTGTACATATACCTACTTTACCAAGAGAATAAAAATGACTCACACAAATATATCTTATGCCTTATGAACTAGAAATCTTAGAAAAATGTTCATCAGCGTAATATATTAGGTTTCTACCCTAAAGACTTTTCCAAGTTCTAATGAAAGATAAGAATAATACCTACTATTTATATTTATTTTTATATTTATATTTATGAACATATAAATATACTTTATATTTATATTTATTATATTTATATTTATTTGTTCCAAGAGTTCTTTCCAAAAAATTTTAAATATGCTTTTTTTGTTGTTGTTGTTGAGGAAGATTTGCTTTGAGCTAATATCTATTGCCAATCTTCCTCCTTTTTTTGCTGAGGAAGATTAGCCCTGAGCTAACATTGGTGCCCAGCTTCCTCTATTTTCTATGTGGGTCACCACCACAGCATGGCTGATGAGCGGTCTAGGTCCAGGCCTGGGATCCAAACCCGTGAACTTTAACCACTCAGCCATGGGACCAGCCCCTAAACATATATATATTTTGTATTACTTTAAAAATCCTTACATTTTGTTTGTATTTATAAAGCCAACCAACAGTTGTGAAGAAGATCTTTTAAATGTAAATTAACTTAGGGCTCAAAATGTAGACAGGCTGGCAGCTCGCTCTGGTCCAGAGATTCATTTTTTATCAATTCATCAGCTGCCAACATGGACACACATGTTATTCACAAGGCTGAAATTGCAAAGTGAAAGTACTTAAAAACCCAAGCACAGAGAATAAATGTATTAAGCTTCCATGATCTGCAAGGTGAACAAAAGCTCGGTTAGTGTCAGCTCGTGTTCAAGCTTTCAGAGTGGGAATCTGAGGTTCCGCTCTTGTACTATGGACCATCCTAATGCAGCTCCTAGAACGAGGACTGACCCGCCCTGTAAGGTTATAGGGCTTGAGTATCACTGGTATATTCAGCACACATAAAAGATAAACTAAAAAATAATTATTAACATTATAAAATCATATCAGACTCATTTTCATTATCACCTTGTTATCCTTTCTGTCCTTGCTAAATATGTCTTTTTTATGCATAACGTAGATTCCTCCACTTATTAAGGAATTTAAGTGAGCTTGCTTGCAAAAATTACCTAAGCAAACCATAATTTAAAATAACCACTGCAACACAGGATAACAAGCTCATTTTAGATGGGGGGGTAAGTATTTATTACTATCTCTCCAATACCAATGCTAATTAATACAAAAGCAATACAATACGCCATTTAACTTAATACCTAAAATTGTTGCTTGAAAATGAGTAGTTTCTTCAACATAATATAGGGATTACCACAATTGGCATCATTACTTGTAATTACCCAAGAATTATAGATTGAACCCACCAAATATCTCTCTGCCAAAGGAGGATACAATTATTTAATTTAAAAACAACTGATTTGGATAAGAGTCTAAAATTGCATAAAAGTTTATAGCATTCGCAGCAAATGAATCCCAAGCTATTATTTTAATACTGAGGAATAATTTTAGGTCTGTGATTGCCATCCATATTTTATGTAATAAGGCTTAGAGAAAAATTCATACCTTATAATTTGACTAAGCAAAATAACAGAGTGCGATTTCAGCCTGGATTGTCACCACACATGCATTTGAGATTGTGGAAGCACAGACAGTTGCTTGAGTAGCATGATTATAGGATTCCACTCACAAGAACACTACAGTATTTGAGCTGCGCACCCTGCGCAACGATACCTCGAGACTGGGGATGAAGCAGTGGATGAAAACAGCTGGGATGCAAATGAAGCCACAGAGTTTCCAGCATGAGTGACAAAGAAAGTGACACAGGGGACAGAGGGAGCGTGGCAGTCCAGGAGGAGAAAATGACGAAGGGTTAGCAAAGCTTTGGTGGGTTCACCTAGAAATAACTACCAGGTATAACACTCCCTTTAAAGGGAAAGATCCAATTCCAAAAAACTGAATTAGAGCAAGCTTTTGTTACAGCAAAACAAAAAACAGGTTGGCTTATATTAAAGACTGCCTATATGTTTTTTTTTTTTTTTCTTTCTCTCTGTCGCTATAATTCACGGAAATCCTACTTCAGCTCCGACACATGGACACAATCATTTCTCCTGGTCTGAATCTGAGCCACTGCAGGCCAAAAAAAGACCGAGTCGTCTTCTACACCCTGCATCTTTATGTCGTTCTGCCAGACAACCACCACAAACTCTGCAGACCCCTTTCCACAGGATGGGCTCAAACAATCCTGCATACATTCCTCTTCCATCAGCTCCTGACAGAGACTTTTTCCCACCTATTTTAGGAAATCAGAGCTATTCACCTTGAATCCTTCCAAAAACCAGCAGGAGCCCTCAAAACTGGAGGGACACACAGCTGCCACCTTCGATAGAGCTCTACTTTATTAATTTAATATCTGGTAGCAAGCAGATTTAAAGTAATTTGTTTCTCAAGCTCTCAATTTATTGTATTTTGTAAAACTGTGTCATATTTTCCAAGAAAGTGGTCCAGAAGATAACAGCTCCGCATTAGGGAACAAGAAAGCTGTCCAGAATACTTTGTAAAAACGTTGGGACGAACAGCACAATTTAAATGGAATTCTGTACTATACACAGTGATAAAATACAGGACTTGCTGGAGGTTTCGCTTACTAATTTAAAACTATTTTTATTTAGGACAAGAAGTTTATTATGACTTAAAATGAACATTTGATAGTCGACTATTCAGAGAGAACTGCAATGACTAGAGGGCAGCAAGTCCAAAATATTCAAATTCTCTTCCCAATATTGATAACAAGTTTCTCACTCCTGCAGAATGCATTATTCTTGACTCTGTTTTCCCAGATGTTGACCAAAATTAATATTTATACGTCTCTCGAAAATGCTAGAAGAGGTAATGTATTTATTTTCTCAAACTGCTTTGACATCTTCAAGCCTTTATTATATGCTTTCCTGTCTTGATGAAATAGAAACAGTATGACTAATATGCTGTATTAGAAGATAAAATATAATTTTAAAATTATACATTCATTTAAAATGTAAGAATTAATTATATATGTCTGAGCCCAGATATCTCAGATATTTAAGGTTTAAAAAGAAAAATAAACATGTCATTTCTCGAGGTACACAGCAAGCCATGTAGTCTGCCTTTATCCATGGTTTTGCTTTCCAGAGTTTCAGCTACTGGAGGTCAACACAGTTCAAAAATATTAAGTGGAAAATTCCAGAAAGAAACAATTCATAAGTTGAAAAATGCAGGCCATTCAGAGTAGCGTGAAGAAATCTTCAGCCGTCCTGCCCCATCCTGCTCTGTCCTGCCAGGGCTGTGAGTCACCCTTTGTCCAGTGTATCCACACTGATATGCTCCCCTACCCACCGTTAGTCGCTTAGTAGCCAACTCTGTTATGAGGTCGACTGTCAGGGTATCGCAGTGCCTATGTTCAAGTAACGCTTATTTTACTTAATAATGGCCCCAAAGCCAACTTTATTATGAGTTATTGTAGTTAATCTCTTACTGTGTCCAATTTGTAAATTAGACTTTATCATAGGTATAGATGTATAGGAAAAAACACTATGTATAGGGTTGGGTGCTATCCATGGATTCAGGCTTCGCTGGGGGCTTGGAACACATCTCCCGCGGAAAAGGCGGGGACTCTTGTCTAGTAGAAAGTTCCCCGACTAAACATCAAAAGACCTGGATTCCGCAACTACTCTGCACTTCACTCAGCCTTTGACTTTCAGCTTCTTTACTTGAAAAAGTAGAGAGAGAAACGTATCCTTGTCTTCCTACCATGGGGGTTTGACGTGTGATGATCATAAGAGATATTGAAGCAGATTTATTTTGTTGAGTATCAAGGACTCAAATACAAATGATTCTCCTTTGCACTGAAGAAATTAATCACTTCTTCATTTGTTGCCCAGAAATAATAACGCTTTTTATTAATGTCATGAAACTTACGGGGTGCCTGTGGTAAAGCGATTTGTAACTTATTTAGCTGCACAGTTAACTTGAAGATTCTGTGAAGAAGAGACTGTCTTCTGAGTCTGTATGTGCCTCTTTGACAGATAAAATGCCCAATAAAGAGATACTGGTTGAATAAATAAATGAACGAATGATTGATGAATCAATCAATAAGATAAATATTACTAAAGAGTACAAATAAGCCCTTTGTTAATAAAAAATCAAAAGCAGAGACTTTTCAGTGAAAACTGCTCTCTGACTTAACGCATTTAGAGAGCTGTCACTAGTGGGAGATCGGTAAACTATTACCTGACTCTCTGATACACTTTCCCTCCAAAAAAGAGCCCTGATTTGTGTTGGTTCCCATTTTCCTTGGTGTCAATATTTCTACTTTGGCCAATTTCAAGCAACTGATCTGATGTCACTGAATAGGGAGGAGATGTGCTCAATATCCTCTCCCCAGCCGTACATGCCAGCTCTGACACGTCACCAACTGTGACCCCTATCCTAGTGGCTTCACCTGTACATTTACTTTGATTCTCGTTGTTTGTATTTTTGTTCCTATTTAGAGAATGTGTTGCTAAAGTCAGGTGAGTAAACTTGACTTTGACAATTCTGGGGGGTCCTATTTGCTTTATCTTTTTATAATATAGTGACTAAAACCTTAACGATAAATTGCAGTCTTTGTCCCCCAATCCAGTCCCATTTCCTTCTCCTTTTCCCGTAAACTTGCTGACTGACTTTGACAAATTTGATATCTCAGAGGAGTGGAGTTAAAATAGGTCAAATTCCAAAGACAAGTTCATGAGACAAATAAGTCCCTTTGCGGCTGCTGGAGTTCATTGAAAGATTTTCCAGACTATGTAGCTTGGCTCAAGGACCAGGAAAGAAAGGCGTGGCGCCGTTACTTACTCGATGGTGTTTCTGTCCACTTTGCCTGTCATGTTGATGCCATAGAACTGCTGCATGGCGGCCAGGGCGGACTGCATGGTCTCAGCAGAGCGCAGCACCGACATCCTGGGGTCAGTCGGCGGGAGGTAGCCGTACTTTTGTAACCAAACCTGCAACAACAAGCACAGTTGCTTTCAGATCGACTTCACGCTTTAACAATAATTTTACGGCAACTGATTTATGCCTGTATTAGGTCTTTAAACTTTATTTCCTCTACAAGGGCATACGTTATTTAAGTGTTTGATCTCTTTTCGACACATATTCTGCCATTTAGGTTATGGCGATGCAATTTCAGTGGTGGTTCTGGATCCATCTAATATACCTACAAAAGCTAATTGAAAAGAAAAAGAGGAATCATTTGTTGCAAGCTTACAGCTTGTGAGGCACTACAGTAAATACTGGATAAAATCACAAATAAGATCACCCCTGTCCTCTAGAAACTCAACTTCCCAAAATAAAGGATGGGACTTTGTCAACAATCTGACCCCACTGAGACACCTATGCTGGAAGGAAAATTAAGTTGCACACGCCACGTCTGAAAGTCACTCTGCTAACAACTGACCAGCGACCACAGCTGTGAGGAGAGGCACCATCACATGTACATCAGGTTATTCTGTCATGACATTCTGGGTACAAGGTCCATCCAATTGTAGCTAGACATCTTCAAGGGCACAGGACTGGTCTCATGTAAAGAATACTCTTTGTTTTATTTAAGGTGATTCACTTCAATCTAAATAATTAAGTAACCCAACTTTTCACGTAGAGATGAAATGGGGCTATCTTTACTATATTTCACCCTGTCTTTAATAATAATAAAAATATCATGATTTTGATGCTCCTCTTAATCTGGGAGGATAGTGAGAGAACGATGCTGAAGTAGAGCTCACATCCCAATCGTGATTACAGCAACAATCCAGAGTCAATAACGGTTAGATTTTAAAAGTGACCCCAAACTCAGGGTATTTCAAGGAAAAAAATCTTCACCAGGAAGCAGACGCTTTCTACTTTTATAATTCTATGCATTCATTTTAAATGCACAATCGTATGTTCAGCTCATATCCCTTCCTGCTGTCCCTTACCTCAATCTTCCTTAGGGCTCTGAGATTTCTTGAAGTGTGGTGCACGACCTGTCGAACTGAGAAAGGCCAAGCAATCCTGCCTCTGGCACAGAACAGAAGCTGTGCGATTTAATGGAAAGTATTAACCAATACGTATTCCCCTCCATACTTGGGCCTATTCATCATATAAAAGATGATCCTATGAAGTCGTCCTTTTTCCCCAATACCTGATACACTTCCATCATGACCTTACAACTACTACATCAGAGAGTTATCCTCTCAGTGAAAATAAACAGCAAATACAGAAGTTAGATTTCACCAAAAGAAACCAATATTAAATATATCAAAGTCTTAACAAGTGAAACCCAGAGTGGAATCTTTTGTGGTATTTCTAAGGAATCGCTTCCCACAAAAGTGCAGCGCTATAAGCACAACCCCTTGAACATAAAATAAAACATTTATTCTAAAACTATTCAAGAGATTAGCAATGCATCACTGTCAGGAAGGTTTATTGCTGAGACTCCATCTAGTAAACTCATCCACCACACGGTGGAAGCACGCCAAGACACGCCTCTCATCTAACCTGCAATGAGCAGGCTGCCAGGGAACGCACAGATATTCAGTTACCTAGTCAACAGTGCTGCTGTCTGAAATAGATCCCATTTTTTTCTGAATGAGGGAGACAAGATTTCACTGGCAATATATTATTTACTAGGAAATTCAACACCTGTTGTCATGCAATTTCCCCCAAATTAGAAGATTTCATCTTTATTTTTAACAATATACATGCACGAATATTCTGAAACTGAACTCTCTTTTTCCATAACATTTTGTTTGCATTCATTTCTTACTTGCTCAAGAGCTGACTTGTTGCTAGGTTACTCATGGGTGCTAAGCTACTGGCAATCACATTTATGAGGACAGCAAAGAGAAAAATGTTAATAAACTCCATGATTTATATACAAATAGAAAGACTATAAAATATATAAATTTTAAGTGCATAATGAAAAAAATAGCATGTTCTAAAAAATACGCATTTGATTTATGTCAGTCTTTCAAATAAATGAGTTAGAATAATAAAAAAATGAATTGTTATTTTTCTTCAAGTTCTCTTTTATATTATGTCATTTGTCATGGAGGCCTGTTTTTCCAGATGATTGAAAAGTGAGTGAGTCTTTTTAATTGTAAAATATCAAGAAAGCTATGAGATCTACCATTTTATGGTCAAAGTTTCTTTTTTTTTCCTGATAAATCAATGTTATTAAGATTCTGGTTCACCTTGAGTTGACCCTTCTTAATGTCATTGTTATTTATTAATCAATAAATGTTCTCTAGCATCATCAAGAATTGACCAAGAATAATTCTCAACTGAAATTTTAATGTATCTTTCCACAGAATAGTGGAAAATGAAGCCTGACTGTATGGGTGTCATGTTAGAGTCTAAAACCAGCAAGCCCTCAATAACATTTCCCATTGAAGAAAAACTGCTGCAGACAATCTTCCTCCAGGTCAACATAAAAAGCAAGTATTTACACGTACAATGATGTAAAGTATTAATTTGATCCACCATGCTTCTTTACATTCATAATACTCTAAACAGACACTGCAGATGTAAACAAATACTTGCTTTAATCTGTTAGTCACCAAGGGGGTTTCCTCTTGACTTTTTTGTTTCTGTTTTATGGTACTTCCTTTAAGCTGTTGAGACCACAGAATTCTGAGAGTGATCATTTTTGGTATGACAGAGAACAAAATTGGTACCAAATAGCCCTAAATAATGAGATGCCGCTGCTTCTTGGGGGAGACTAAGTTGGTCAATGTGGTGAAGTGAAACCAGCCAAACACAGGCTGGACTGTACGCTCAGCGTCAATGGTAGAAAACCACCATGGCCAAGACCTGTAGTGCTTCCTAGACACCGACTCAAGTCACCAGTGAATGAAGGTCAGCCACAAACAGCAAAGGTCAGACACAAAGGCTGGTCCACAACCATCACAGGAGTATAGGAGACACTGGTACAAGTGGCCTCATCCTATTTCTATAGAACGATTTGATTTATGTTGATGTATTTGATTTATGTTGATTTCATTGTACAAATAGAGCAAGGCAGGTCCCTTAGCACTTTATCATTCTACAGTAGTGACCAAGAGGACATTTGGGAAATTGGGATATGACGGAAGTGACACAGAGGAAAACTTTTCTTTCTCTCTCTCTTTTATTCCTACTAAATTACAAACATAATATCTCATTTGATAAAAAATTAAATTAAATCTACAAAGTAATATTTGAAGGTACACCTTATCCCTCAATGACTACACCATAGACATCCATGATCATATATTGTTATTTGAAATACGTCCCTGATTTCAACATTGTTTTAAAATATTGCTTCTCCTGGCTGATTGGAAATAAATGTGCCTCCTGAGACTGTTTCTCCCTTGATGTTTTTTCATTGTTCTCAAATGCATATAATAGGCAGTTAAGGAGTAACTTCCTCATGTGTGGATTTGGGGGAAATGACATCGAATCTGTAGGGTTGACTTAAGGATTGAGAATATATAAAGCTGCCAACATAATTCTTGCTCAGTAAGTCATATTATTACTTTATGTTTACTAATTGCTTTGAGTTTTTGAAATTGGTCCTGTCCCAGCTAAGATCTGTCCTTGGAATGAGGAAAGACTGAAAATGCAGGTGAAATCTAAGCAGTCAGAGTTGTGAGGAAAAGACAAAATACACAGGGTAAAGAATCATATAGTGCCTGAAAATTCCTCAAATCTCAAAACAAAAAGGGTAAGTATGAAAAACTTGGCAAATTGGCTTTTGTTTGTCTTCTTAGCTTTGCTTTATTTTGCTCACTAGATTGACATATGCATTTGAGAGCACTGAAAAAAATATTAAGAAACAAGTAAGTTTCTTTGAGGCACAACTTGGCTCCTTTTATTGTCTGGGACTTAGCCCATCCCATTATCACTAGAACAACCAACCACAGAACCGCAAATGGAGCAATGAAATCTAACCTTGAGGCACACCCCCTGCATCGCTAACACTTTCAGATACCTTGTAGGCAAAACCGACTTCCTGCATTTAGTGATGATTCAGATGGAGGAACAACGCGAAGAGTCCTGTTCTCTGCAGAGCAAGAAGATGCAAAAGCAATAAAAGGCAGACACTTAAATACTAATAAACCCTGGGCCAATAGATACGGCCTTTCCTAGACTGTAGTACAAATAGGGAGCAGCACCACATACAGTTACAGTAAATCCAGGAAGAAAGAATGTCTTTGCCACTAATGTTTCACGTAACCATATTGTGAAAACCCATATTAATTGACTCATCTAACCACACCCATCCATCAGGGTGGCATCCTGAAAGACGGTTATCAACAACAAGGACAACAAAAAGGAGACATCAGTAGTTCTCATGACTAATCGCAAAGGTAAGCAGAGGACTTTCAGAATATATATTTTTATTGAGTCTCTCAGGCCAGCACCAAAACCCAGAGAAGTAAATTTTTCTCAAGTTGTTGAAGCTAAAGTTTAGCGATGCATTGATAGTAAATGAAACACTACTCATTGACTCAGGTGGATCACAAACGCAAGAACTACATTAAAACTCCCTCACTGCCAGGACCCCAGAGGGAGAGAGCACCGTGAAGTGAGGCTCAGACATCCTTCCCAACAAACAAATAAAGAAGTGACTAATAAATGTATTAAGGTGGGAAGGAATGTACTTTAGAAATTATATAAATTATTGGAAGGGCAGAAAAGGGAGGGAGGGTTTGGAATTTTACTTAACCTGAAAAAAATCACTTTGTCAGACGACTTCCCCTATTTGTGACCGAGCCAATTATTTCACATATGGTTCATTTCCAGCCCATGTATGGTATGGCCACATTCAAGGTCCATATAACCCAAGATCACATGATCCAAACTGTGGTACTGAATATGGAAGGAAAACGGCAAGGGTGATAAATATATTTTTATAGCATTGTTTAGTAACTATAATAGCATTTACTCAGTAACTCCATTTACATAATTATATAATTTTTTATTATTTTGGGACATGATTTTTAAAGATTGTTGACTTCTTGTTAAATTTTAACCTATTTACTAACAAAAATATTTAAATCTATACTAGTTAATACACATTTTGATATAATTAACTGACGTGATAAAATGTAACTGAAAGAAGGCATTTTTAATAGTTAAGTTCTCCATGTCATAAAGTTATTTTCCATTTTTCAATATGAGAGTTCTAAATATATTTGTTAAATTCTGTTTATCAACTAAAATTAACAACTAAAATGTGTTCACCCCCTATTTTGTGGTATTATCAGCAGAGTTAGCAAAAGTGTAAGGACATTCTTCCCTGAAATACCGTATATTCACTGGTTATAAAGAATGGCAGAATTTAGGGCCTAAATTTTCTAGTCTGAAAAGTGGCTATAAACATGAATTATAAGTACCTATTAACCAAAAAAGTTAAACTGATGCGGGAGTAGTCATTCAGAATTGGTCAAACTGAAAATTCACAGGATAAGTTAATGAGGCAGAAATTAGCCTTTCAGGTCATTCAAAGATCTAAGTGGGCTCTAAATCACCATGCCATCTCCACCATGAATGAATCAGTGTATGAAATGGCACGTATAGAATTCAGCTCCTTTAGAATTTTTTTTTTTTTTGGAGGAAGATTATCCCTGAGCTAACTATTGCCAGTCCTCCTCTTTTTTTTGCTGAGGAAGCCTGGCCCTGAGCTAACATCCGTGCCCATGTGCCTCTACTTTATATGTGGGACGCCTACCACAGCATGGTGTGCCAAGCAGTGCCATGTTCGCACCCGGGATCCGAACCAGCGAACCCCAGGCCACTGAGAAGCGGAACATGTGCACTTAACCGCTGCGCCACTGGCCAGTCCCATAAAATCCCTTTAGAATTTTAAGAAGCCATATTTACATGGCTTCTTAAAGGGCCCTGAAACAGTGGGAAGACCGAAAGCTACTCCACTGAGCATCTCAGTGGTCAGGAGACAAACTGCCATTTGGATGAGGAGCAGGAAAACAGCCGGGCCGTTCGTGAAAGCTGTAACAATCATGATGACCACGTATTCACCTTAACACGAAATCCTCTAATTCACGATAGAAACAGAACTTAGGTATAAGAGCTGGGGAGGGGTTTTCCAACCTGCATTAGGGCAAATTCCACTTTGTCCGCATCAGCTATAAGAGCAAAACCCCTCAAACAGTAACGGCTGAGCCCCACTGATCAAAAAAACAAAACAAAAACCGGTAGCCCTTAATCAGGATTCCATCAGACGCTCGTCAGTCAACCGTGTTGGAAAGTTACAGAGTACTATCATACACCATCTCCTTATCTGTTTTTATTGGTTTTTGCGAAGTATACTTTAGATCTTTCAAGATGGATATATAGTGTGCATGCACACACATACACACTGACAAAACAAGACCAAAAAAACCCAAAAGACAAAACTCAATGAACAATAAACAACAGCAGGACATATATATGATTCCACAATCCCCATGTTCCTTAGGTGGACAGAAATAATTACAAAAAAGTAAACTTACATTAATCATTAACATGATCCACTTTACATCGCAATCCCCTCGCAAACCTAAATGGAGTAAAATCCTCCTCAAGTCTGAGCCCATTTACACTCGTCGAGTGAAGGCCTGTGAACTTTCTAAAATGCTTGTACTTGAGCCTGAGTCATGAGGATGATTGACGCAACTTGCCTTTACTTTCTGGGGGCAGACTCAGTCTCACCAACACCAAAAAAGGATGAGGAGGGTAATCTCAATTAGGGTCTTCAGAGTAGGAATGTAAATGTCCCACTGAGGCGTAGGCACAGGCACCAGAGCGTTTTAGATAATGTGCACATCCACAGATTCTTGCTCCGACACTCCCATCTACAAAATGAGAAGAAACAGACTCCATCCTTATTTAATGTGCAGATTGATACTGGGGCCCTCACCTGACAGACCTCACACATCCGTCACCATGTTCCTCCGGGAGTCCCCAGGGGGGAGGTGGACTTCCAGGGTATGGAGGGTTGACAGAGTCACCTTCAACCATTAGCTGGATTCTAGCACTTGACCACATGCTACTACTTTTCCCTCAGGGATTAAATGGATTTATGGATTATATCTTCTTAAAAGTAGATATTTTATAATACTTTGTGATATGATGGGGCGCGACCACGAAAATATTCTGTACCATATAGATGTTGCCTGATTACCTCGCGACAAAGTCTTTAAAAGATTTGCCAAACTTAAGTAAGTTACGCATTTCTTTTACAAAAAGACACAAGCCCTGTCCTTTCCTGAAAAGACAAGTAGCTGCAAAGAGCAGGCTACTCAATAGCTATTTTGAGAGAATGAAAAAAAGAACATTTAATTTGTCCCATCAGGGCAAAAGTGATGTTGTAGCAACGCCAGAGAAAGAAACTGCTTTTGAAAGAAAGGAGCGCCATGTTGAGAGCAATTTAAAGATGCGTCTTTGGAAACGTTTCCATTGTCACACAGGTTTGTCCTCAAGCAGATACAAATACGTCACCTGCTAAAGCTCTCTCATAATTTCCTACTTTAAAATTCCAGCAACAGAATTTTCCACCTGTAAATGAATAATTTCAGTGGGTTTTAAGTCCATTTGTTAAAAATCTGAAGATGCAACATCTTCTGATTAGTTTTCAGGAACAACTGACAGACATCAGGGAGATGGAAATTTACTGTCTGAATTTTACCAAAAACCTTTGCATAACTGATGGACAGAATTAGAAAACGAGGCTCACGACTTGTAATCAGGTAATGATGTAACTCTTTCAGCTGCATTTATGTATCCTGTGAGGTGTCTTTTTTGGCTATGGTAATATTTAAGAAGATTAGAAATAAATGGGTCTCGATGTGCTGCATTTCATAGGGTTAAATCAAGATTTTCAAAATAATGAAGCATAGTCAGTCACAGAACTCTCCAAGAAAGGATAATGATTAGTGACAGTTCTAATAAAAGCAAAACAATACAAATACAATTAATACATAAAACACAAAAAATATTTTTAAATTTAATGTCACCCTAAACTCATGTTAATATCCCATTTTGAGTTACGTTTTATAACCTAAATAATGTTTAGTGCATCTGTTCATGAATATAACTATCAAGAAGAGAGGGTTCCTGTTAAAACATTGATTGATGAAGATATGCTATCAAAAGTGGGGACATCACTGATCCAATACAAACTACTCTATTTTTAAGGGTGAGGCTACTTCCTGAAATTCTCCCCGATGTGAGAGACTTGCTGTCCCTAAGGGATGAGAAGACAGTTTATCAATATCTATGGATTGTATTCTGGCTGTGACAGTTCCCAAGCTCTTTCTTTCTGTCACGCATTATTGAAGCTACTCAAGTCCTGTAGAATGAATTCCTCAGGAAGACTTCCAAGCCATTCAGGATTTGGTCTCAAAGTATGCCCTTGTTACTTTGCTGCATGGAATCTATCCTTTGATCACACTGAAACAGTCCCACCCCAACAGACCTTGATAAGAATAGCAACTGCTACCATTCCTTCAATCCCCTCTAAGTAGTAGGCAACTTATATGCACTATTTCTAATCCTTATAACAAGTCCATGAGTTAAGCACTATTATCTCTGTTTATAAATGACAGAATAAAACCCAGAATGATTAGATACTTTGCCCAAGGAGACACCAGTGTCAGAGGAGAAATCAGAATTCAGAGATCTGACTGACCCCCAGGCTTGACTCTGTCTGTTATTCTGGGCGGCCTCTTAGACACAGAAGAGACCCAGCTGCCTGTCTGCACCCTGGGAAATCCTGGAGACCCATTCACATTCCAAAATGAGAAGGCAGACCATCTGAAAACACATCTACCAGAACCAAGAGTGCTCAGTTTTTATGCAAACAAAACATCCCATTTTATGACGTCATGAAAGGACACAGAGCTGTGGGTGCCTGTGTTCTGGGTGTAACACTGTTATTACTTCCAGTGGCTTCTCTAAGTGCCGACGCAAAACAGCCTTGCATACTCCGATTTGCCCAGCCCAATTAGTAGTCTTATAGTCACGTCAGAATGTTTCATTTATGGCCATTTCAGTTTTACAATTAAAAAAAAAAAACACTGAAACCCTCTTTGCCAGAGACTTCTTACCCTTTCTCCCCACTTCATTAATTCTTTCACAGCACTTTCTTACCATAGCCTTGATGTTGTAGGTCACCACATCTAGACTTTCTGTGGTTATCTCTTCTAAAATTAATCCCTCAAATACCATCTTTGTGCTGGTAAGACACCAATTTAACCCTGACCCTGACCTTGCCCTAATGCCCAGACTCTGCTACCACATTGCTGTTTAAACCAAAAATATAGGAGACATCCTTAATTCTTCTTTTTCTTCATCATTGATATCCAACTCCTCCTCATGCCTTAGCTCCAATTTTACCTTGAATGGAAACTCTTATTTCTGCTTCCACCCCTTTGTCTAGGGCACCATCATTTCCCACTAGAAATTACAAGATTCGCCAACTGGCCTCTGGATTCTCATATTGCTACCACTCTCCCTCCCCAAAGCTAGTGTGAGTTGTATATATATAATTTTTTTGATAAAAATACATAACCTAAAAGTTAATATTTTAACCATTTTCAAGTGTACAATTCAGTAGCATTAAGTTCATTCACATTGTTTTGCATCCATCACCACCACCCATCTCTAGAACTTTTTCATCATTCCGAGTGGAAATTGTACACCCATTAAACACTACCTCCCCATTACCTTTCTCTCTCAGCCGTCGGTAACCACCCTTCTACTTTCTGTCTATGAATTGCACTACTCTATGACCTCGTACGATGGAATCATACAGCATTTGTCCTTTTGCATCTGGTTTATGTCATTTAGGATGTTTTCAATGTTCATCGTTACACCACGGAGCATGTAACATTTTTAAAGCTGAATAATATTCCATTGTATGTAATACCACGTTTTGTTTATCCACTGATTCATCAATGAACATTTGGGTTGTTTCCACCTTTTGATATTGTGAATAATGCTGTTACAAACATTGGTCTACAAATGTCTGTTCAAACTCCTGCTTTCAATTCTTTGGGGTATATATCTGGAAGTGGAAATGCTGGATTTTATGGTAATTCTATGTATAGTTCTTTGAGGAACTGTCTTACTGTTTGCCAGAGGCTTCACCATTTTACATTCCCTCCAGGAAGGAACAAGGGGTCCGACTCCTCCACATCCTCACCAACACTTGTTATTTTCTATTTGTTTTTTATAATAATGATCCTAATGGGTGTAAAGCCATTGTATGAGTTGTCTTTTTAATTGTAGATCAAGGAACATCATTCATTTGTTTGTAGCCCTTCAGCAGTCTCCTAGTGACTTAATGTAAAATTCAAATTTCTCACTGTGACCTTGGAGTCTGTGTGTAGTCACTGTTGAATTTTTAACCTCTCTTCTCTCTTGATAGTCCAGGCACATGACGGTCTTTTCCTCTGTTCCTGGAACAAGCTAAATTCTTTCCTGCCTAGAAGCTCTGCATTTACTTTTCCTATGTATGAAACACAAAAATACATTTCTCCTCATCCTTTAAAACTTAGTTTAAATGAGACTTCTTCAAAGAAGGCTTCCCTGACTCCACTTTGCCACCACCACTAACACCAGGGAGCGCCCGGCTTGAGTCCTTCGCAGTGTTAACCATGATCACGACACGGGAGCTTTGCCTATTTAGGTATTTGTTCTTTATCTTGATATATCTCATTCTGCATGAAGGCATAACACCTCGAACAGTTCCTGGTCCATTTTCTGAGCTTGAGTAATAGAAATATGAAGACTAGCTGAGTGGGGAACCCATGTATTAACGCCTAATTGATATCACAATTGAAACCATACCAACGATACTTCACTGTTTTCTGCACACTGGGTTCACCACCCTGTTATTCACCCCACACAGACAAGTAGGCCCCAAACAAGGAGTCCAGTACCCCAAATGTGAATAACAAATCTCAATTTATCACGTACATAGCAAAGGTTAGCATCTTCCAGGCCCCTCTGGATAAGCTCTAGGAAATGCGGAATAAAGTAAGATACGAGTGACAATTTGGGTCACTGTTGGGAAACAGTGGTTTTTATTTTTGTCTTTTCAGATTCTGCCTTCCACCCACACACCTGGAGATAAAAATCAATGTGGAATTGTTTTTACTGCTTGAAAATTGCTTTCAGGAAACTACTGATATTCAGTATAAACAACACACCAAGAGCTAATATTTATTCAGCCAAGCACTGTGTCAATCTTCTTAATACATTAGCTCATATAATTATCCCAACAAGCCTGTAAGGTTGGTATTATTATCCTCATTTACAGATGAGGAAACAGGTTGAGAAGGGTTAACCAACTGGCTCAGGGCCACAGAGCCAGCCGGTGACACCCAGGGATGCACGTCTCGGCGTGAATCAGAAGGGGGTCTTGCTCTAAACAACTGCCAGGCAGTCAAGAAGAGCGAGTCCCTGACAAACCCAGCGTCCATTATATAAGATTAAGGATGATCTACACAGGCCATTCTAGGTCAGAAATCAGCTGTCTTGTTTCACACGGCTGAATCTCATCCGGGAGCAGATGGGCCATTTTGCAGAAAAAAAAAATAAAACACAAACAAAAAAACACAAGATAAGCACATGATAAGCATTACCTGTTTGCCCAATGGAACCCATTGCTATCAATTATCAAAGAAAAGAGAGGAGCGAGCAGCTCTCAAAAGGGTGAAAATCATTATAATTCTCTAAAAGTAAAACTTCTATTTCCTTCAAAACAGCATAGTCCTCTGAAGTTGGAGGAGAGCTGATCTCCCACCGTTTCTGATTTCCACCAAATGCTAAGAAAAGAGGTTTGATTTTCCCAATCCATTAGTTACTGAGATCTTTGAAGCACTAAACTTTAAGGTTAGTTTTGAAGTGGGGAGGAGAGCTAATGGGGGTGGACTCTCCTGCCGTGACTCTGGAAGATGGGGTGAATAGTGGAAGGATACTTAAAAACAACAACAAAACACACGGACTCAACTTTCAGCGCTGGTGCACTCAGAAATCCGCTCTTTCTCTCCAGGGACAATCTTGTGCTTCAAGATCTTGAAAGCATCCTTTGCCCCAGAGAGTGTATATTTCTTGGAAATGTGAAATGTGTTTTTTTTGGAGGAAACAGCACAGTATGAAGGTTGAAAGAGTTTAACATTATAATTATGGTAATTAAAAGATCAAGTGCTTTGCGACAATAAGAATTTTTTTCAAAATAAGACTACCTGTGTTTTAAAAATATATATGCTTTAGGGTTAATGAGTAAAAATTAATTAAAATTTCTCAAAAGTAAGAAGAAATATTCCAGATTCGTCTAAAGAAGAGACAAAAAACAAACCAGAAAACCTCTCTCGTGATGCACTAACTCAACAAATATTTACTGACCACCTATTAAGTACAGGCTGTTGGCTAGACTTTGGGGTCCCAACAGTGGAGGATACAGAGGTCGTCTTTGGTCTCATGGAGTTTACAGACTGATGGCTGGGAAGACAAACATTAAATAATCCATCTCCAAATAACTATGTCATTTCAGATTATAACCAGTGCTTTACAGAGAGCATAGAGTGTTGAGAAAGTCTAACGAAAGGGCCTAATGTGGATTTAGAGGATATGCAGACACACGAACTGATGGTTAAACTGAAACTTGAAATATAGGGAAAAGTTAGAAAAGGAAAGAGAGAAGCTCACGCTCAGGAGATGGACAGGCACAAATGCCCAGTGGCATAGGTGGTGGTTTGAAAACATGTGTACAAATTCCTTGACACTTGTCCCATTGAAAGGAGGAGACTAATTTCTCCTCCCCTTGGTTATGAGCTGGTCTCAGTACTTGCTTTTGCTTAACAGAGTATGATGGAAGTGCCGTTACCCAACTTTGAACGCTGTTGGACAAGGGCATACAGCTTCAGCCTGGCTCTCTCTCTTCTGGGAGACTCTTCCTGAGAACACAGCCTCCAAGGTAAGGAAGCCCAGGCCACACACAGAGACCACCCGTAGGTGTTCCCACTGACGGTCTCATCCGAAATCTGTAGTCCCAGCCAATTAGCCAGCATCAGCTGCCGGACAAGCGAGTTACACGCTTTCAGTACTCTGTGAATACTCACAGAGACAACCTGCCCTTGCTGAGCCTTGCCCAAATTACAGATTTGTGAACAAAGTAAATACTGTTGTTGTAAACCCACGAAGCCTTGGGACAGATTATTTCATAGCGATAGCTGGAACAGCATGAAAGAGCTCTGAGTTTTCAAGGAACTGAAAGAAAGCCACTCTGGTTAAGAGGGAGTGAGTCTAGGAAAGAGTTATATCATCAGATCATGCAACAACTTGTAGGATTTTATATGTGTGAGTGTAATATGGAAAGTAGAGAAGGGTTTTATGCCTTTAAGCGGTATGATCAGATCTTTGTTAGAAAAATATCATTCTGGGAGCTCTTTGGCTAACGAATCGGGGGAACGTGAACACAAATGGCACAGTTAGGAACTGGGTGCAGTTCCCGCGGTAGCTGGGGAGACGGATAAGCACACGAATTCATAGTACATTTGAGAGGTCGACACAACTCTGTAAATTATAAAGTACGCTAAGTTGTTATTATTATTATTATTACTATTGCTAGACTATTTAAGCTTCGTGCATACTGTTTTGTGGGCAGAGTGCTAGGCACTAGGACACGAGGCAACACCGAAGCGTTTGCCATCAGGAGTTCATAGTCAAGCTATCAGAGAAAAAGGCAGCTATTCTGATGGAAACTTGAACGGGCACTGCAGGTGCACCCGGACGAGGCACCAAACCTCATGAGACAGAGCTTCGGGGTGACGGGAGGAGAACTTCAACAGAACCCCAAACGTATTTCAAGACAGTTAAATCCCGAGTTTATACAAAGGGTCCTCTGTCCCCTTTCCATCTTCAAGGTCACCTCCCTAGACCAGGTGCTCCTTTATTTGTACTTGAACATTGCAATGCTTTCCTGATTGCCTAAGTCATTTCCCAGATCCATATTCTTTCCATTTTGATCTACCCTACTTAGTACTGAAACATTAATTATCCCAAAATATCACTTCCTTTTTTAAACTTTCCTGCTCAAGACACTATGATTGCTATCATTTACTTCCTGCACTGGTTTGAAATTCTTTATCCTCGCATTTAATCAACTCCAAAAGTCCATACATATCTACTTCTGCAAACTCAACTCTGTCTAAAAGTCTATATACTCCCTGGACATTATCCAAACTGGTCTATATATGGGCCACAGAATGTTTCCCAGGCTTCACCCCTGTTCACACTAGCCCCATAAGCACTATTGTCCTGCATATACCAAGGTGCCCTGTCTGATCAAGTCCCCATCTTCCTTGAAGACTTTCTATTTCCTTATCTCCTCCTCCAGCCTCCCATTACATTCAGCGTGCAGGCAGCTCACTGGGCACTTCACAAGTCATCACGTGAGGTCACGATACGTGGTGGGTGTGGGGACAGCCTTTGATTCTGGAGGACTCAGGTTCAAGGCTGCATCAGACACCTACGAGTTACCATCTTGAGCAAGGTGCACGGCCTTTGGAAGTCTCAGTTTGTACATCTGTGAAATGGAGGTAACACCATCACTACCTCACAGGATTGTGGTAAGGATTCAATAAAAAACCATCCCTATGAGATTGCTTAGCACAGAGCACAGCACAAAACAGTTCAACAACAGAGAAAAAACAGACGTACATGTTACAATTACTTATATAACATAATTATATTTCCAATATATCTGAAGAAGACCGACAATTTCAGGTAATAGATTGGTTACATTTCTTGACAAAAATAGCTATGATTTGTACACTCACCAAGAAGAAACCACAAAACAAACAAAAGCTGTTTCTCCATTACACATGCCATAGTGAGGAGCAGCTCACAAGCCTCTCTGGGAGCTCATCCTCATAGGTCCACGTCCTTCGAGCTGCATCCACTCCCTCCTATAAACTCTGGTTCTGACTTGCTGGATTCCTCTCAGCCTCCTGTCTCAGGTCTTGTAATTTATGTCAACAAGATAATACTTTTAGGAGACTAGCTCAAAGTCCGGCACAGGCATCAACGTCAGTTTTTCATCTTTCCTTCTGAGAACATGTCCCTAAGGCATTTATTTTATTTATGTAAATTGACACCTTTCCTTCATTCTACAAATCCATGGATTAGTTCTCCTAATGGATTAAGTGCTACTTACACACATCAACTGAGTCTGCATGCCCTCACCCTTAATTGCCTTCTGTATGGTTACAGGGCAGGTAACCTACATCTTTGTCAGAGTACACTTCCTGGCAATACGAACATCGATATATCAAGATTAACAAAATTATAAGAGCTGTGTTATTTGAGGGCAATAGTGGGACAGAGAGAGGGAGATTAGGAATAAGACAGAGAGAGCAAGAGAGAGAACACAAAAGAGAAGAATGAAACAGCAATGCTGAAGGGACACGGAAGGAAAGAAGCCAATGAAAGAGGCAACGGAGACCCCAAAGAGGCAGCGGGCAGTCAGAGGTGCCATGGAGGCAGAGAGGGGGTCATTCTAGGTCACACCCAACAAGGCTTATAGAACTTAGAAGAGAAACCAAAAACCGGGATTACAAAGTACTGGGCGAGCTGGAGAGCAACAGGCTGATGGGAATGTAAATTTACACAATATGTTGGGAAACAATTTGGAATACATAAAGTCGACGTAAACATCCTTCAACCCTGAAAATCTATTTGTGGGTCTATTCCTCAGAGAAATTCTGCACACATGCACAGGAGACATCCGTACAAATGTTTATCGATGTTCGTATTGCCAGGAAGTGTACTCTGACAAAGATGTAGGTTACCTGCCCTGTAACCATACAGAAGGCAATTAAGGGTGAGGGCATGCAGACTCAGTTGATGTGTGTAAGTAGCACTTAATCCATTAGGAGAACTAATCCATGGATTTGTAGAATGAAGGAAAGGTGTCAATTTACATAAATAAAATACATGCCTTAGGGACATGTTCTAGGGACATGTATTTTTCTAACAGCAAAAAACAAAAAATATAAAAACTAAAAGGAAACCTTCTAACTAGAGAGCAGAATGGATAAATTAACAGTGGCATAATACTTCGGCGGGACACCATATAACGATGGAGAGAAGAGTCTGGCTTTTCTTGATGTCTGGTTGCTTCCTTCCAATATTCTAGGTCTCAGCTCAAACGGTACCTCCTCAGAAAGAAGCCTTATCCAAATCATCCTAAAATAAATAGGTCTGTCCCATTACTTGATATTTGCATAGCCTATTTGATTTCTCTAAAGAATTTCCAAAACAGATATTTCTTTTCCTTAACTTGTCACCTTCTGGACTCTAGCTCCATGAGGGCAGGGACCATGTAGGCCACATGGAGAGCCATTCCTGGCCTGGGGTCGGCACTCAATAAATAATGAATGAACACATGATTACAACAGAGTATTACATACTCATAAGGAAGAGCTGGGTGTGAACAAATGGGAAGGGGTAAAACTAAACGATCAGTAAGTGCAAACACATGCAGGCCCACACTTATGTGCTGTGCTTACATGTGCAAAGAGACGACGTCTACACAAGAAACCATGAAAAATGTTTAACTCTTATGAGCGGAATTTGTGGGCAAAGGGTTGATCAGAAGACTCCATCTCTGTACTATTTAACTTTGCTAAGCCTTTTTAGATCATAATCTTAGAAAATATAGGAAAATTCAGAGGCAAAATCTGGTGAAAAGCAATTCTTTTTGTGTATAGCATATGATATCCCATATAATTTTCAAAGATTGCTTAAAACAATGCTCTTTAAGTGGATTTCAGGGACCGTGTTTGCATTGATTAAACATAATGAGTTCTGTGTTTCTGCAGCAATTTCATCAGACTTCTAATCCAGTAAACATTATGTTATGATCTTCCACAGACTTTTATATTACTCGTTTGTGTTTAATTTAACGTGTTATTTTGACTTGATAAATACCGCAAATTAAAACTTGAAATGGGTCAACCTTGCAAATCCTAGCTGTTTGAGAATGAGGAAAACTGCTCTGTGAAACAGAATGACATGATTACATTTGTATTCATTTAAAAATATTCCACCTCATTCCATATTTAAGGTTGCTCATAGAAATTTATTCAACAGGAATAAAATAGAAAACATCAACATTTAGGGGGAAAAGAGTAGACGATAACACAATGCCAGTGTCAAAGTGGATATAGATTACATACACTTAATATCCTGTATAGATGCTGTACACCTGACTCATCTGAATTTCATAAAATTCAGAGCAAAGGCAGAAATATGATCAATTATAAGAACAGTTATAGCAGTCACAGGATTGCTTTAGAAGGAGCACATTTTTTTTCTAGTCCTAATCCTAAATGCTATTTTTCTCACGAGCTTTGTGACCCTATGTCCCTGAGGCTATGTACCAGCCTTGTAATTACAGAGCAAAGAAAAGCAGTCTAGAAAAAGAAGTAATCACTTAGAATAATCAACATCAACAATGTACATCCAATGGGCTTCTTCCTTCCCAGTCCTTGACCCCCTCCAAAATGATATTCCTAAAGTTTGAAAATAACCTGCCAGTTTCAATCTCCCTACACTTAGAGAATTCATCTTCTCACGAGGAAAGAAGCTACTGAACCTCTCGGATTCTAAGAAGTGCCTGGCATATTGAGGTTTTTCAATATATGAAGGCTAACAACAACAACAACAACAGTAATAATAATGTCTTCAACCAGCACCTTAGAGAGGATGACTCCTCTATCTGTAACTCCAGATGAGCCCTCTTTCCAGAACTCCAGAAGTGCAGATCACATTTCCTACCAAACATCTACATCTAGATGACTCCATGGCACCTCACGGTCACCATGTTTAAAACCCAACTTTCATTGCTGCTCATCTGGCTCCCAGTGCAGGCAAAACGTAGCCCTGCCTTATATTATTTATATAGGTAAATAAACCTGGTCAACCAAATTCCAAATCTGGAAGTTATCTTCCATATATTATTTTTTTCTTGTCTCTCTCAACCAATCAACCAGTCCACAGCTCTGATGGATGGTGCCTAATAAATACATCTCAGACCCGTCTTCATCTCTCCATCCTTAGTCTTAGATTAGGACTTCAAAGCTGTAAAACTGAAAAATGGTAACGACCTTCTAACATATCTCCTTCCCTCTACTCTTGATTCACCCCCCTATCTAATGTGATCGTCTTTAGCCGGAATCTTTCGAACACTTGAAGAAGGGAGGGTAGATTAAGTGGGCAGATTCATTTGCACTCATTCAACGAAGGACCTACCATTCTAATCCTTAAATCTGGAAAGAAACACACAGATAACATATTAGAGACGAGTTCCACGACCGAACAGGTGGGAAACTTTAAAGTAAGCAACAGAAACTGAATCTAAGAATATTTCTGAGAAAGGCTAGGTGGTTTAGTTCCATTTTGCCTTTCTACAATGGGTTTTCTATCCCCCTCTGCTTCGTACCCTGGGAGGCTGGCCTCTACCGACTACATCACTGAGGCCCCCTGGCCATTGGACTTCCCAGTTGTGTTGAGCAAACGGGGAACTCTAACAGCAGGGAACAGAGGAGAGGAGGAAGGAGAGGTTGAGACAGGCACGCCCCTTGCACCACCACCCTCACTGCATTCCTCTACAGCTGCACATCTGTTGGGCAGTTATTTTTCCACGACTCCAGATCTTGTCAGACTCTGAAAACTGAATCTCCCCACTTCGCTGTCCAAGTCCTAGGGATAGTAACTATTCCTGCTGATGCTAATCTCAGGGCACGTCGCCATCTCCTGTTGGTTTGCTTATTTGTTGTTAGAGCTATCGAGGAAATTCTGACTCCCAGCCACCCCGTGTGCAGCACAGCAGACCATGCTGTCTTTCTGTGCCATCCTCTCACCTTCCTGTATCACATGATGTTCCACTGCTATTCACAGGGTTTTCATGGCCAATGTTTTCTTTCTAGTCTGTCTCACCTGGAAGCTCTGCTGAAACCCATCCACCAGGGGTGACCCTGCTGGTATCTGAAATACCCGTGGCAGAGCTGTCAGCATCACAGCCACAGCAGCCACCACAGTATGACAACCAACACTTGGGTGGAGTGGTTCCCTGACTGGGAAATGAACCCAGCCGCGGTGGTGAGAGCGCCAAATCTTAACCACTAGACCAGCAGGGCTGGCTGTGGGTTCCCCTCACTCTCCGTAAGACTCAGGAAACAGTCCCCTAACAAAATTCCTTTTGGCTAAACACTTTAGAGTGTGTCGCCGTTTTCCTGCCAGGATCCCAACTAACACATGCGACTAACACATATACCGAGTCGGGCTTATTCCACGAATAGAAAAAAGCAGCGATATAAAATCATCTATATCCTCCATCTTGATTGCCTCTAAGAAAACCATTCTATAATCCCACACATGTTCACAAGTATTTGTTATGATCTTGCACGCATTTGTGCTACCTGAAAACCATTCCCACAGAATAATGAGTACACACTTTATCACAAAAGATAACATGTAACCTAGAGAGATGCTCTTCCAAGCGTGGTGCACAGATGGGTGCAAAGCCGAAGCCACGACTGTTGCTGACTGATCTGAGACAAGATAAAGTACAGAAAATAAGAGCCAGCTTTTAAAAACTATTCGAGCACTGTTACATTATGTAATACTTCTGCATTTTAACAAACCTTCGATACTCTATGGATTAAAAATCAAAAACCTGGTTCATCACCACAGATAGTAGTTTTTAAAATTCTGAAATAATCACAAACTTGTAAAAAAAAGGGAGAGACAATACAGAAATTTTAATGTTTCTAAACCACTGAGAATAAGTTACTGTTCCCATTACCCTGAATACTGTATGTCTTGTAAATACGAACATTTTCCTACATAGCTAAATATAACCACCAATATCAGGAAATCAACATTGATATGTTATTATCATTTAATTATCGGACCCCATTCAAAGTTATCCAGTTGCTTCAATAAGATTTCTAATAGAAAAGGACCCAGTTCTAAGGCACAAGTCACCTGCTGCTGTCCCCGTAGTTTCCAGGCTGGAATATCTCCTCGCTCTTTTTTCACTCTTTTGGTCTTGACGCTGTGGGAGATTACCAGCCAGACATTTTGGAGAATGTCCATTAACTTTGGATTCCCTATTACTGTCTCAAACATAGATGTGGCTCTGTGTCTTCGTCAGGAATATCTCTAAGTGACACTGAGTGCATCCATCAGGTGCGGCATTATTTCAGTCTGTCCAGGAAAATTATGTTTGCTTTGATCACTTGATTAACCGGTGTCTGTCAGGATTCTCCAGCATAAAGTTATGGGAAATTCTAGAACTATATAACTATCCAGTTCCTCATAAAATTTCAGTTATTTACTTATGAATTTATGTCTGAATAGACTCTTGTCTGGCTATTTTATTCAGTGGATTATAATCTGTTACTATCACTAATTAATTTGATGTTCGAATAGTAGGAGGGCCTTCTAGCTATCATCTATGTCCTTGTGAAGTGTTCCCATAATTCTTTAAGTGTTTTTTTGTATTCCAGCAAAATAAGATGTTCTAGGATCATCTTACACTTTCCCAGCCTCAGCCCTGGAATCAGTCATTTCTCTAAGAAGTGGCAGTTTCTTCTAGTAGAGGATGGTATTTGGAAGGTAACATCTGGGGCAAAGACTGTTATTGGATTGGCACTGATCTGGCTGTCTCAGTGTATAAAGCCAGGGAACACACGTATGTATATTCACATAGGTTTGTGTGCATACACACATATATTTACATTCCTATTTATTGCTACATTGCTCTCTCACGTATATTTAAGTCTATTTAAATTTCTTTCTATATCTGTCTATATACATACTTAAACCATGCTTTAACACAATTATCACTGATATTAATCCACCACAGAGTTCAAACAATTTTTTCTCTTTCTGCATTTGTAACACCCTTCTTTGCCAATATGAAAACTAGATTCCATTATCCTTGACATATTCAGTTACATGACCAATCTCTCGGTAACCAATCTCCTGTCTACACTAGCACCAAGCTGGCTCCCCACCTCCATGCCTCAGATGGTTTGACAAGTTCTAATCTAGAAGCATTCACTTTAAAATCAGAAAAAAATATGGATCCTTACTATCATGTTTCATTTAATTCACATAAAGCAAAAAATAATAGATATGAAAGTATGAGTAAGAAAAAAGTAACATATTTTACAGATAACTTAATTGTTTATGGGAAAATTCAAAGAAATCGTCTGGCTGAGCCAGTTAGATGCTTCGAGAGACATCTTTCACATCACAGGAAATGTACACATCTGTATGAACTGGTCTCTGCATCTCCACCTTCCACCCCACACCCCGACCCTGACCCTGGTTCTTGAATACATATGACAAAGCACTGAGAGAAGTTAGGAGACGGGCTATACCATTTATTTTTACTGTTTTGTTTTATTCACATTTTCTATGGCCCACACTATCAAACAAAAGATCTTATGATCTTCTACTCTTATTAACTGCCTATTTTTAGTAACAAAACAACCTCTAAGGAAAAAACTGATTGGGGTATTATGTATATATCTCCTTTAGGAGTAGTGGCATGAAATATTAATATTTAAGACACAGTACATTCTTATCCATTAGTTTAATATTGGGTAAATATGGACCAAAAACGCTGTTGATACAAATAGGCATCAGTCTATGACGTACAGGAAGCCATGGGAATCCCAACAATCTAAATTAGGACAATTTAAATCTAAAGCAAGAACACCATCAATTGAAAATGTTCACCAAATCTAGAAAACACTGATGGTGCCCTGACGTCAGACGTTCTCCCAGAAACTGGAAAGAATGTCCTCGTGCCTGCACAGACGCCCAGGAGGGGCACTGAACATCAGTCAGACTGCATAACGTGATACTGAACTGACATCCTGAGTAAACTGCAGAGAAGGAACAATGAGTTCATGGTCGCTACATTGTAGGAAGTCTTAAAAATTATCAAAGTTACATTCTAGTATGGAGCCTTCAGTTGCCAAATCATGCATTAAATCAAACCCTAAGTATTCAGGGAGCACCAAGCCTATGTGCAAAGCACTCTGGCATTAGAGCAGATCATAAAAGAGACGAAAATCACGGCCCTCAGGCAGCTCTCATTTTGGCGAGGTGAGAAAGGTAATAATAAATAAATATGATGGTAAAAAGGTAAATATATAGCATATCATACAGAGATAAGAACCACAGGAAAAAGTACAAAGCAAGAAAGGAGGATTGGGAAAGGGGAGTTAGTGACAGGATAGGCAAGCACAGCCTCGCTGAGAAGACGGCATTTTGAGTAGACTGGAGGAAGGCGAGAGAAGGAGGGGGGCAGATCCAGGCAGGGGCAACAGCAACTGTCAAGGACACAGGTGAGAGGATGAGTAAAGAAGGGATAGCAATAGAAGACGAAGTCAGAAACGTTCCAGAGAACCAAGAGACATCAGACCATGCCGGCTGTTTTAAGGACTGTGGCTTTTCCTCGGCATGAGATCATGGACCACTAGAGAGTGATGAGCACAGAAGTGAGAAAACACATAAAAAGCAAAGCGTATGTGGGGCTGGCCTAGTGGCATAGCGGTTAAGTGTACACATTCTGCTTCGGTGGCCAGGGGTTCGGGAGTTCGGATCCCGGGTGTGGACATGGCACCGCTTGGCAAGCCATGCTGTGGTAGGCGTCCCACATATAAAGTAGAGGAAGATGGGCACGGATGTTAGCTCAGGACCAGTCTTCCTCAGCAAAAAGAGGAGGATTGGCAGCAGATGTTAGCTCAGGGTTAATCTTCCTCAAAAAAAATAATTAATTTAAAAAACAAAAGGAAAGTCTATGCTTTATTCATCCATAACAATTTTTTTAAAGTAGTCTTTTGAGATGGAATCTTATTTATTTTATGGATTTGTAGAGCCCTCTGGTACACAGAAAAACATAGTTAGAGACACTGGGCTATGGGACAAATAGCCACTTAGTGGAATATTTTATACAGTGACAACGTTTTCTGAATTAAACTAAAACCGAACTTCCAAACGTTCTAGGGTGATTTCTGAATATCTCAGTGTCTGGCTCTGATCAGCAGACAGTGTCACTTCAAACGCAGAGCTCTGCACTACAAATCGTAGGCTAGCATCCTTAGTGCCATTTTCCTGTTTGAATTAGAAGAGCTCTGAATTCTGAGTTGAATTTTTCAGAAGCAGATACACTCATTTTTGAAAGGAGTCAAAACAGTCTTTCAAAATTGATTGATTGATTGATTGATTGATTATTTCTGAGGAAGATTGTCCCTGAGCTAACACGTGTGCCAGTCCTTCTCCACTTTGTCCGTGGGATGCCACCACAGCACGGCTGACGAGTGGTGTAGGTCCACGCCTGGGATCCAAACCCACGAACCTGGGCCTCCGAAGTGGAACGTGTGAACTTAACCACTATGCCACGGAGCCAGACCCCCATTTTTTTTTTTTACTTATTATGCAAATTCTCAAGCAGACACAAAAGTAGAGAGAATGGGAAATGAACCTAATGTAGCCACATCACCTTCAACAATTATCAACACATTCCCAATCTTGGATCATCTGTGCTCCCACCCACTCCTCCACCCAGATCATTATCAAGCACATCCAAGACGTCACAAGACACCACTTCACTGATAATTTACTTCAGCACCAACTTTTAACATATATGAATTCCTAAAAATTACAATACCCTTATCACACCTCAAACATGCACCATAATTTCTTAATATCTTCAAATATCCAGTCAGTTTCCATGTTTCCCCAGTTATTTTGTAATTTATTTTTATAGTTTGCTTTCACTAGAATCCAAATAAGCTCTGTGCATCGTGATTAATACATCATATGTCTTTTAGTTCGTAAATTCTCCAAGTTTATCTTTCTTTTTATTCTTTTCTAATCTTCCATTGAAGGAACCAGGTTGTTCTACAGAGACGCTCTCAATCTATTTGTCTTGATTCCGCTGATTTCATGTTCACGGTGTCGTTTACTCCTAGTCCCTGTGTATCCTGTGAGTTGGCAGTTGGATCCAGAGAACTGTTCACATTCAGATCACGTGGGTGTGTATTTTTCAGCCAGAATACGTCACAGGTTGTTGTGTACCACCCGTATGTATCTAACCAGCCGTTAATAACTATTGCCCAGGTACATTTATTCATTAGGAGTCACAGGACCATTACTTCTTAGAGGCATAATTATCCCCACACTGTGAGGATCAAGGAAACGTGATACCAGCAGAAGGAAGAAGAGTCACTGTGGTGAGGTCAATGTGAGGAGGATGCTATGGACAAATCTGCTTTCAGTGCTTTGTCATATCAAAATGATGTCCAATAACTTACGATACTATCTTTTGGCATAAGTACAAAAGAGATACTTAAGATTTCTAGATCAACTTGGCAGACTGAGTTACATGTATATTATGTTGCACCCTTATGAAACGCGACTAAATTAGAAAATAAATAACCCCATAGCAGATTGTCTAAAAGTTGGATGAGAATCAGTCAGGTTCTCAGGACTCCAGTCTGGGTCAGCGGCACCCAGATGCCTGTCCTGGGACCAGGTGAGGATTAGCGTCTGGGGAAATTTAAGCAAACAGCCTCAGCACTGAGGGACAGGAGGTATGGGAGAGATTGGGGCTGAAGCACAGAGACCCGGCCCAGGACTGACTATTGGTGGGGTTAGTTGAGTGACAGTCTGCGCACCAAAGGCAGAGATGCCTGTGCCCTTCCCGACCTCGGCCCAGGTGGGAAGCCAAGAGTATTTTCCTCAGGCTAGAAGACCTCGCAAGAGAAATCAAGTGCCTAAGGAAAGCTCTCTACAAACGGTGAAGGCTGAGGCCAGATTGCTACGTGACTGTGGGCCGTGAAGCCCTCTAGCTGGCAAGCCCGACCTTGAGGTTCCACAAGCTTTTAGTGCCTCAGTCCCACACAGGCACAGACAGCCAAGGGTCGCCAGATACTTGAAGAAAACCTCCGAACTGAGCATTGAAAACAACCAAAAAACATAACGTTAAAAAAAACAGCACAGAGAAACCAGACACAAAGAAAATAAAATGAAGCAAAACCAAAATGAAACAAAATCCTTATAATTGATATCCTCAGACAGAAGCTGAAAAATAAACAGTAAGAGAAAAATAAAATCCCTTGGAAATAAAATATCATGGCCAAACTACAATAAAATATAATCAGTAGACAGGATGAACTGAAATAATCTCCCCCAAAAAAGAAGAGTGCAATTGAGTGCAAAATAATGGACAATATTAAACGTTGGAGGATAAATTAAAAACTGCTAACACTGATTAATAAAACCCAGAAAGAAGTGAATAAAACAGTAGTTTTACTTATTTTCCACACTCCCATCCAATGTGTCTCTGAGACTCACAGGAAGTTAAAGGACTA
The DNA here is from genome assembly GCF_041296265.1 of Equus caballus. Classification (NCBI taxonomy): domain Eukaryota; kingdom Metazoa; phylum Chordata; class Mammalia; order Perissodactyla; family Equidae; genus Equus; species Equus caballus. Next base: position 1,065,039 of record NC_091692.1, on the reverse strand, counting down.
TGAACAAACAATGACTTTAAACAGACACAAATCAGATTATGGATTCTCTTCCATCAAGGCTTTAGGAAGCTTTTCTCTTGTTGTCTTATAAAACGTCCATCTTTTTACATACTTGCTCATTTTTCTTTAGAAGAAAATCATGCTCGTGCTTCATGGTTTTTTTAGTATGTTAACTTGATGAAATAGTTGATAAATCTACTCATGTCAAAATACCATTTTATTACTAGGATGGAGCAATTACAAAATGCACACAGGTGTCTTCTTCCTGCCTCAACCGATCTTTCCAGATGTGCCTGTTCCAGGCAACACCAGGCATTGTAGGGTAAACACACGTGTAAATGACAAAGAACTTCCTTTCACACAGTTTACAATCAAGCAGAGTTCAAAGACTTTTATTATTATTATTAATAATCTGCATAAGAAAGAGATTGTTTAATTCTGAGACAATCAGAAAGTGTCTTACTGAACAGAAAACATTTGGTACGGTCTTGAAACATGAGAGATTTTGAAAGTCAGAGAAAGTGGAGATGAGCCCTGGGAACACGACAAAGGACCAAGGTCCAGGGTTGCACAGGTTTTGGAAGGAAATGTCGGGAAAGAAATTCATCCAAGTGGCTGTGGAGCAGAAGGATCAGGGTGAATGAGCCCACGCTGTGGGGCCTCGGGAGGATGGTGAAGAAGGTACTATTATGATCCGAATGTTAAAACGGCTTCAAAACTTTAAAAGACCAGTATTCGCCCTGCGTTTCTAATGGTGGTTTTTACTCATAAGGAAATCGGTCTGTTCTCATTCTGCGCATCAACATCAGGCTATAAACAAACTGAGGTCTGCTTTTATCTTTAGTTGCTCTTCAAGACTTTAACATGGGGTTCTGGACATCATCTCGTATGAATCCTACGTCTCACTAGGATTACATAATCATCTAGGACAGACTCAAAATATGGCAATAAAAATAGCCACATATACTACAAATGGATTTTTTTTTTTGGTTAATTTTTCTCCATCAATAGTTACCTTTTCCTAATAGGCATATGTTTATTGCTGGCAAAAAGGTTTTTATTTAGGCAGTTTATATAAATGATCAATTACGCCATTTCTACATCAAGTTCTTAGAAATAAATTTTGATGATTTCATCCCAAACTACCATTTACTATCTTATTTTGTTCTTCTTTTTAGGATGATCTAAATGAATGGGCCATGCAAGACTGCTGGAAACAACTATTTTGACCTGAAAATAAATCTCTTACTAGGCTTGAACTGAAGAATTTAGCACATAATTTCTCAAATTCTAGAACTCTACTTTCTGACGTTAGGCAATTCGTGAAAAGACAACAACAAAAATGAATTCCAAAGTCAAACCTACGTGGTAAATGCTGAATTAAACAAAGCTAAATAGGTTTCTTTTTGAGGGACCTCAGATAGCTAAGAGGAACAGAAAATCAACAAGAGGATTAGACTAGACAGCATTTCCAACCTTTTTGGACCACACTGCCTTTAATTTATGTATTTTTTTCCCGAATACCCATTAACATCTCTGAACACAACGTGAGAGAGTCTCCGGCCTCAAGGATTAGATTAACCTCTGATCTTTTCTGTGATGCTTCCTGAGTGAGGAGTTAAATAAATCCTGACTAACACTTCAAATCATTCATGAGCAAGCACCACCTGTTCAAATATTTGAAACACTAACTTTCATTTTACACTGAGGTATAAAGGATCTCTTTCAAATAAAAAAATACATTCTGGAACCACGTAATTTGCAATTTAACTAAAACATCCATAAGATATTTTATGTATTTAAAATGGATAAAAATGTACTGAGAGAGAAAACAGAATACTCACACTAACATTATTTAGTTCAAATCAGAACTCCACATCCCACATGAAATGTTTCCACAGAACAGTAAAAACATATATAAATGGTTGCTTGTCCATCAACCGTTCTTAAAATTCACCCAGTTTATCATTTTATCCAAGTTAAGTAGAATTTATTATCATATTTATTGGAATTTGGGGGTTATGTATAATCCTTAGAGATACACCTTTACAATTACTGAAAATATTTTTGGTTTAATTGTAATGATCTTTCTGCAAGTATAATGAAATACATGAATACACAAAAATATATAAAAATATGTTAATTGGAGAGAAAATATAATTAAAAAAATTAATCCTACCTATTAAACTATAGCTATGATGATCATTTCAATGTATTGGCTTTGAATTTTTCCATCTTTGAATATTTGTTGACACACGCATACACCCATGAACACAGAAACATATCCAGAAACCCATACACGCACCTCCCAAAATACACACAAATCTCCACATTTCCACAATCATCCAAACCCATAAACATACCCTCCCCACAACATACATACTAACCCTCATGCTCTCCACCATACACAGCCACACTCCAAACACACACACACAAACATGCACACAAAATTATGATTTGGGCTCATGCTGCATATAGAGTTGTATTCATCTTTCTGATTTAATGTTACATCATAAATATTTTTCTATACCATTAATCCTTTAAAACATGAAGTGTAGTGGTTTCACAAGACTAGTATGTATAAGTTTACCATCAATTGAACTACCCCAATAGCTGACAATTTAGGCTGTTTCAAATTGGTCATTATCATAAACAAAACTTTAAAAGAAGCTTTATGTGTAGTTCTGATTTTTCTCATGTGAAAATTCCTAGAAATTCTAAGGCAGTATCAGTGCGTGTAAGTATTTTAAGTAATTTGCCATATTGCCTCCCAGAAAAGCTGTGCTCTTTTTCACTTCTCTCATAACCCATGTTTGAGATCCTCCTGTCCACTCTGGATTACAATGGTTTCCATCAATTTCATAGGGAAAATGGCATCCTATTCTTTCCATTTATATTTATTAGATTACTAGGAAGATTGGACTCTGTGTGTGTGTGTATGAATGCAGGAATTGCAGATTCATAGCCTTTGTCCATTTTTCTATTGGTGTGTCCCACATTTTTCTTATGCAAATTTTTTACATTAAAGTTTTGAAAACTTTTTCATGTAAGTTAAATATATTTTCCTCATTAGATATCTGTCTTTCAATTGTGTTCATGGCAAATATATATAATAACATATATATATTTAAAGCTCCTATTTGATTTCAATCCAAACCTTCTAATTGTAGAGGGATCATTCTCAAGTTCTATGGTATTTAATATGTTGCTCCATCAGAAAGCATGCTTTGTTTTTCTGTATTAATAGCATGTGTCAAGTCCAGTTGTTCTCCCATAGGTCGAGTTTCTCACTCCTAACTCTTTCTACACGGAGTGTCCTGCTCTCACAGATCACAGGCTCCTCGGGCTCCTCTCTCTGCCCAGAGGCCAGCTCTGTGCCTCCCTCTCTTGGGGAGGCACCTCTGGGCGCTTCGGCCAGGGTCTCCCCTACTGATTTCCGTCGTGGAGGGCTTCAGTTCTGCGGAGCTCTACCTCCACCCCGCACCTGTACAAAACATTCGGGAGAAATGCGTTTCCTGAAACACAGAAAAGCAGGAGGCACTCCAAGGGCCTACTATTACTTTTTTCTTATCTTCTTAGAAATAAACAGGTAAGATGAAAATATTTAAGAACAGTAAAATGATAATTAGAAACTCAATATCCAATTTGCTCTTTTCCCTCTTGCTTCTACCAGCAAACACATAAGAGTCATCTAGAGAGAATAAACAAATCACTCAACTACATTTCATAAGGAAAGTAGACGGACAGGGAAATTAAAATGAATGATGATCAGGTGGAGCCTGTCACATCACAGTTTGCCTGTCAGAGGCAGTTAAATGCCTCGCTTCAGACAATTGATTAACTCTTGAGAGAAAAGGAAAACAATTTAAATTGGTACAATACACACACAGCATAATCAACTCCAAGAGATTAAAAGGCTCACATATAAAACATCAGGCTATGTTTTGTAAAGTCATGGTGAATTCTTACTAATATCTCACCAGGGAGGGAATCTGTATGCTTAAAAGGGATGGAACATTATCACAGAAAGAGAGATATTTACAACATCAAATTTAAAACTCCCACGAAGAGGTATAGAAAATTATAAATATCAAAACCTGATTCTCTGCACTCTCCCTACCTTGGTTTGTGAGGGTACCCCACCCACGGAGCAGGTCCACTTCCGAGCTGCCAGCTCCTGCATCAGTCTTGCCCCGACCTGAGGAGACTTCCCCAGACTCTGCGTTTGTTCTTTCTAACATCTAAAGCTGGCTGTCTTTTCTACTCCTGCTCAAAGAAATTAAAAGACTCTGCAGTCTCTATGGAATAAAATTTAATTTCTGCTCCATGGCCTACCATAGCTTCATAAGTGGACCCTTCATATCTGAAGTACAACCATCACTCTGCTTAACTGAACTTTGAAGAGGAGACTCTCTAAAATATGTAGAAACTTAAAAATAATTGTCTATATTACTTTTAAAATTAACTTTAATAGACAAAGGGTTAATATGTTTAACAGTAAACAGAAAAGCATACAACCACAATTTAGAAATTGGCAATGACTTCGCACACAGAATTCCTAGAAGAAATACAAATGAATAATGAACATGAAAATATTCAAACATGACTAATCAAAGAAATGCAAATTAAAACAAAGTACTGTTTTCCCCTACAAACTTAGCAATGATTAAAACATTATAATCATCAATGCTAAAAAGGGAGCACGGAATCAAGCAACCCCATACCCTAATAATGGTATAAATTGGCAGACCATTCTGGAAACAATTTTGGCAAGATGTTTCAAGAGCTTTAATTTATGATCATACTCTTTGATGCACTTAGAACCAGAAAGATATGTTTACATAAAAATTTTCCTGAAGAATTATTTTAATAGATATATCAAAATAACTAAAGATAAGCACTTAAAATGATTAAATACTGCTACCTTTTAAATGAGATATTACACAGCCATTGAAATGATTTTTATAAACTCTAATGACAAAGCAAAGCGCTTATGTTAAATGTTAATAGAAAAAATGTAAAGAAAAATATGCATGGTACCAAATACATACAAAAAAAATGATTGCCAAAGAAAGGACTAGAAGTACATTTAATAAAATATTATGCGTAGTTCCTTTTCAGTGACTTTATAGGTGATATTTACTTACATATTTATAACATTAAATGGAATAACTTCACTTTGGAGAATCTATCTTAACACCAAAACTATGGGTACCTTGTAGATATACAAAGATGTTCCTTAGGCCCATATTTATAATATCCATCCTTCCCCCATGAGAATGGCCTGAAACAGCCTGCATGTCCAATCAGGAGGCAACTATTAGACTATGGAACATTCCTACTAGGCTACTGTGGAATAAATGAAATTATATTGAAAAGCAAAATTTTATAGCATAGAATTTTTTTATGGAAAACACTATGTAAAATTGAACACTTCAAGAGAATACGAAGACAAGCCACAGACTGGGAGAACATCTGATAAAGGACTGTTATCCAAAATATATAAAGAACTCTTAAAGCAAACAAACAAAAATAATAAATCCAGATGAAGATGTGGGCCAAAGACCTTAACAGATATCTTACCAAAGAAGATATACAGATGGCAAATGAGCATACGAAAAGACGCTCAGCACCATAAGTCATCAGAGAAATGCAAATTAAAACAAGATACCACGACACATCTATTAGAACGGTCAAAATCCAGAACACAGACACCAACAAATGTAGGTGAGGATGTGGTACAAGAGGAATTCTTATTCAGTGAAGATGGGAATGCAAAATGGTACAGCTGCTTTGGAAGAAAGTTTGGCGATTTCTTATACACTCGACGTACTCTTACCACATGATCCAGCAATCACGTTCTTTGGCATTTACCCAAAGGAGTTGAAAACTACGTCCACACAAAAACCTGCATATAGATGTTGACAAAAACTTCATTCCCATTTGCCAAAACTTGGAAGCCACCAACGCGCCCTTCAGTAAGTGAATACACAAATAAACTGGTATATTCAGACAATGGGATATTATTCAGCACTAAAAAGAAATGAGCTATCAAGTCATGAAAACACATGGAAGAATCTTAAACACATATTGCTAAGTGAAAGAAGCAATTTGAAAAGGCTACATACTGTATGATTCCAACTCTATGACATTCTGGAAAGAACAAATCTAAGGAGACAGTAGAAAGGTCAGTGGTTGCCAGAGGTTGGGAGAGGAAGGGATGAAGAGGCAGAAAACAGAAGGTTTTTAGGGCAGTGAAAATACTCTGTGTGAGCCTATAGTGATGGATAGATAGCGTATCAAACCTTTGTCCAAACGCACAGGTGGTACAACAAGAAGAGCAAACCTAATGGAAGCTATGGACATTGGGTGACAATGATGTGTCAATGTAGGTTTATCAATTGCAATGAATCTGCCACTCTGGTGGGGGATGTTAACATGAGGAAGCTATGCATGTGAGGGAGCAGATGCTATATGGGAAATCTCTGTTATCTTCCCCTCAGTTTTGCTGTGAACCTAAAATTGCTCTAAAAACATTGTCTTAAAGAAAAACTGAATATACAATATGGTTACAACTATGGGAAAACCCAAAGGAAGAAGATAAATAATAAAATCATTAATATAGAAACAATAAGTTCAAAGTGATGTCAAGATTCTATTGCTACTTTCTTCTATTTTGTATATATTGTGAGTTTTCCAGAGTATATATGTATAACTTTTCATATTTAAAAAAAGAGAGATGGTTAAAAGGTATAAACTTTCAGTTATAAGAAAGTTCTGAAAATCTAATATACAGCATGATGACCATAGTTAATAATATTCATTGTATACTTGAAATTTGCTCAAAGAGAAGATCTCAAGTGTTCTCACACACACACAAAATATGGTAACTATGTGAGGTGACGGATGTGTTAATAAGCTTGATTATGGCAATGTTTTCACAGTATATACATGTATCAAATCATCATGTTCCACATCTTAACTATCTACAATTTTTATTTGTCAATTATATCTCAATAAACCTGAAAAACGTGAATTTAGTTTAACAGCTCTTTAGATGGCCACATTCTGTGAGAACACATATTCTAGAGTAAACTAAAGCACGAGCAAACAACATTGAAACGGAAAAAAACAAAACACAGCAAAGCAAAATAGAGCATGCTCTCAAGTCTCAATCGGGCCAGAAAACATAAAAGAAAAGGACGGTGGTAGGGCAGAAAAGACAAGTCATAACTAGATTACAGAGAAGTCTTAGCCAGGATAAGACATTTGGCTTCTCTTAGGTAAGCAACTGTTCATTTTGTTTAGTTTGGTTTTATTTGCAGAAGAATGACAGGGTCATAGCAATATTTTAGTGACTTTTATCTGTACCAAACACATTAGACTAAAGAATCTTGAAGGCAGTTGGTCAGTTAAGGGGCCAGAGCAATGACCTAATGACCTGGCCATTGTGGGAAAAAAATAGAAGAGTGGGCTTGAGTAAGCTGTAGAGACCGGACTGCTAAATTTAAAGACCAGCTGATGTAGGTAACAAGGGAGATGAAAGTAAGTCTTATGGATGTATCTGTCCAAGTCGGAATGATTTGGAGAATAAATAATGCTGTATTTAAAGAACGTAGGGAAATGAAGTGGAGCAAATGGTAAATTTAGAGAGTAGTTAGGATAGCCACCATATTTCAATTGTTTCTTTGTCTTATTTCTCCTGCTTTGAGACAGTAGTTGTGTCTTTTTATCCTTGTATGAAAGTATCCTGGCAAAATACATACCCTTGTCTCAACAGAAGTAAATACATATTTACAAACAAATGTAATCAACAAGCTAACATTACGTGGAAGCTAAGTGTCACATGTCACAGGTATGCCAATTGGCAATCTTTGTCACCGTTTTGGCGGATCCATAGGACAAGGGTTCGCAAACTCCAGAGTGCCTTAGAATCTCCCAGAGGGCTTCCTAAGCACAGACTGCTGAGCCCCACCCCTGCTTCTGATCAGGAGGTTGGGGTGGGGCCAGGAATGTGCTCTCTAACAAGGTCCCAGGTGGTGCTGATGCTGCTGGTCTGGGGACGAGCCTTGGAGAGACACTGCCCCAGAACCACGTTACCCTAGGAACAGTGAAGACAAACTATTTAAGAAATTGAGAGTAAATGAATTACAGTCAAGGGCTAACATCTCAAAAGCCAACTCTGGATCAGGCTACACATGAGACTTTCAATGAGAAGGAAAAACGGCAATTTGAACATGCGACATTTCATTGTTTAGCTGTCAGACACTGAGGGGCAGAGAACCAAGACTCCCGGGCTAAAGTGAACCTAATGCCACCAGACAGCTACTGGAACAAATCACTTTAGTGAGGGATAGAAATGAAAGCAATAGAAAAATAGTTAAAACTAAACTTTCCCTTTACTATATTGATTCCCAGTACATAATAAGTCAATTTATGGGGTGAAAAGTAGAAAGTCAGACTATATATCAGCTACCTAAAGTTTGTGTTTTTTAATAATATTATCAATAATAAAAAAACATTAATATTTTCTAAAAAACTGTGATCATGTTTTATAAAATTACTACTCAGTTTTATAAATGCTGGATAAATAAACTGCACAGTTTTTCTCAGTCACAAATTTGCCACCTGCCTACCTACTATTCATGATGACTCTGGGAGTCACGTGAAGTTGCATATATTACAAAACCCTACAACTTAGAAATCAAGTCACTCCAAGACATCTAGTCAAAGAACTCAAGCGTTCACTACCTGGCAGATGTAGGAAGTCACATAACATTGCCAGGTCTCAGTACTCTTATTGGTAAATTGGGAATAAAAACTTCCATATTCAAAATATTGCTCAATTGAATTAGGCAATCTGTTTGTCGGTGCCCAACATAAAGAAGGACTTCAATAAACATTATTGACCTATTTTGCCTGAAATATCTATAATGCCATCTCAAAACCAGTTATAAAATTCCCTTTTTGTTCCTTCTTTGTACCCATGATGGGTTTGAGGAAACAAAGTGGAATCAGACCAGAAAGACTGAGTAGATTCTGTAATGATTCACTGAAAGAACAGGGGTTCATCCAACTCAGAACTGAGCCATTACTTAACCCAACTAGGTATAAAATTATTAATTCTCTCATCAACATGAGATTTCGAGAGTGTGCTACAGTTTTTTTGATTAGCTTTACATATATCTTCCCCGGAATCAACCAAAAGTAGAATCTAAATTTGTCCAGCTTTCCTTTACCTAAGACTCTTAGGTAGAAGCTCAGCGTCAGCACAGGAAAGTTGTAAAGAGCACGCTTTCCGCCCAGTCCAGACGTGAAAGTCCAGTGGCAGCAGAAAGAAAACAGTTATTACGTATGTCACATCTAAACCAAGCAGCTCTTTTCTCATGAGAGCCATAGAAGGTCACTGGGAGGCCACCCAAGTGACCAGCTTGAAAATACTGAAGGTTCCAAGGTCTTATACAGCTTAAATAACACCTGTGAAAATAGCTGGCTGGTGCCCTTTCTTCCATAACTAAAAATATCAACTTCACCAAAATTATCCTCACTTCATTTAAAAACATGTTAAAGTTGAAACATGTTCTGTGTTAGGATGTGGCCATTTAAAAAACTTTTTTCTCCAACATATTTTTAAGATGATTAACATACATACGTAGTTTTAGATTATAACCTTGAAAGTGTCATATTCTGATTCATCATCTTATCTAAAATATATTAAAGCATTCAAGATTCTAACATGAAATAGTGCTAATGATACCTCCTGAGTTAAGATATTTTAAAATCTTGCATTTATTTTGCTGCACAGACATCAAACCATAAAAAGAAGGAATGGGGTGGGGTGGAATCCTCTAGGTTATCATTCATTTACTTCTTGAGCCCTTCTCTATGAGGATCAAAGTTCATATATGGGTGAGTGAAGAAGTGGTCCCCACAGTCAATTTAAACCTTGATGGATATTTAATGGCAATTTGAACTTCTGAAATAGCTTTCATCTCAGATTTCAAAGTGATTTTGTAAGGGACTACGTTCTACTTCTCTAATTGCGTTGAGTAACCATATACTGCAAAGAAAACCATTCCACAGATGGGAAAACTGAAGAAACTTCCAGTTAATCAGGGACCCAGAAACTAGCCAAACAGTTCCCAAGTTCACAGAACCACATTTACTGCATATTAAACAGACTACGCATTTTTGAGTTCTCTTTATTACATGTCAGGTCATTTCTCGGGATCTTTCTCTACAGAAATGCCACAGGGCCACTTGAAGAACAGGACCACAGATTGAGTGATCCACACGTGGTTCTGTATTCCGAGACTTGTGTCAGACATGCACAGTCACAGGATATTTTGAAGTGCTCTAAATATTTCTAGTCTTAAGAGAAAGCACCCAAGTCCCCTACACATCGAATCTTGAATATATGATTACTTTCCCTGGCAACAGAGCCAACGCAGGGCAGCAAAACCTATCGCGCTCAGTGAAATGAATCAAATACTGTTAATGGAAATAGCAAATGCATGTTCAATATAGGCTGACAGTTTCTTTCTGAGCAAGAACTATTTTTAGCATCCAGTAAAGGCAGGGTGGAACAGGCTTGATCATAAGAGAGGCAATTCTTGCTTTCGGTGAATTTAGAATCTAGCCAGAAAAACGAAGCATTCACATACACAAAACAGCTTGAGAAAAGGCAGTGATGAGTACAAGCCCACGATATACAACACATGTCCATCCTCTAGATCATCTGGATTAGAGGCATTTGAGAAGGTCCTCCTTCGGGAAGCAATGATGCCTGGGTCAAATTCCCTGCTTCAATCTCTGCATATGTGCCAACACGCATTCTACGCATTCCTGATAACAGTACCTTATTTTCAGGTTTCATTGCCTTTTTAAAATCCCTAGTTTCTTCTCGCAATGACCTAAACTATACAGTTTCTCTGCCCGCCCCTTCCTAAGGCCTAAGTCAGATCATGGTATAACGAATAAGAGAGATCCAGAGTCCAGGGGATGGAGGTCTGAATGCTTGTTCTGCCATTTATTACATGACTGTAGTGCCTTGCAGCAATTTACCTAACATCTCTAAGACACAGATTAGTCATCTGTTAAACAGAGAGAATAATGTGCCCACTTTTACATTTTCCATGAGGATTAAATAAAATATGAAAATTCTTAGAATGCTCAGCACATAGTAAATGTTCAATGAATGTGAGATACTGTTTTAATTATACCCCGTCCTCCACAAGTAAAGGCCTTGAAAGTTGCTTATCAGATACATTACGAGCTCCTAAGCCAGAAATTCAAGCCCCTTCACTTTACGGCGCAGCCCGCTTCCAGATCCCCATAACATTCCCCAGTTGGCGATCCACGTTGCAGCCAAATCAGATGGTGGGCCCTTCTGTACCTTCTCCATGATGTCCCATCCCTCTGCCTTTGGGTAGTTCCTTTGATCAGCCTCAAACGCCCTTCTCATCCCACAATCCCCTTAAGGAGTTCAGTTCCCTGACGGTCAAATCCAAGAGCGGCCTCTTGTAGGTTGTGACTCTGATCCCCCGGCCAGACACGGAGGCCCCTTCCTTTAATTCCAACAGCACCTTCTGTCTGGACAGATGAGCACCTTAAACCACCGAGGCTCATTCAGTGCCAGGGGCTGGACTGTTCCCTCCTTTCAATGACCAAAGCTACAGCATATTGTCCGCACACAGCAAGATGGACATAAACGCTGAATGAATGACAAACAGACTCGACAAAAGAACTGTCAGGACACGACTTCTCCCTAACATGGGAACTTCTCATCTAGCAAAGCTTATTCACATTTCAACAGTTAATGCACAGCATACAAAAGCACTGGGCTTTCCAATACTATTCAATCACTTTACTTGAAAAGTCCCCAAAGCGAGTCTCAAATCTAGTTATTTCATAGCGATGACTCTATTTTATGGCCAAATGTGCAAACTGACATATATTATGTTCAACTTCAAGGAACTAAGTCTAGCCTCTTGAGAATAATATTATTCAGTTAAAGATACCCAACAACAAATGATGAAATCAGTGTTTCATTGAGTGCATGCTATAATAAATCTTTCAGAAACACAGATTTATGCTCATTTTTTAAAGCTGGAAAAAAATCTTAACTCACTTATCCTTAATAGAACAACATAAAGTGGAGTTGCGCTTTTATTACCAAACAGCAGATAGATAACCTAGAAACTCATTTAATTAACCAAATATGTTTATTCATATGAGTCTGTCATCTTGCAGCCCTAACTTCATCTAAAATATAAACTAGAATCTGGAGGATGCCACAGACCTAAAGTGTGATATTCACGTTTTCCTGCGAGTTTAATAAAAGTTAAAGTATTTTGGCAAAAGTGTCATATACTCCGAATCGAGTGAACACAATTACCTTCCTTACCCATCCATCCCAGGAGCTGATTTGGCCTCAGGATGGACTTATCTAAGCTCTTCTCGCTTTAATGGCTCAGGGTTCCCAGGGTCTCTCCAGCAATTATTTTAAAATTAATGACTGCTTTCCGGTTTACTCATTTAATGAACTTTTCTTCCTTGACCCTTGTTTTAACTGCAGCAGGTCCTTTGTCTCCTTCAAGAGACGTGAGGACAAATACAGCAAACTCAGGGTTAGGTCCCGACCTTTCCTTGCAGACACGATTAGAGCAGAGCCCTTTCAACTCCGATGACTCGCTGAGGCAGACCTGCTGTACATGAGGGCAGCAGAGAAAGGTCAGTGACTAATGGCGGAGAGGTGTCAGGTGGCCTTTGAAAACCCCAAAGTATATACTGCTCTTTATTCCATTTACTTACGCATTGTCTAAATGCCTTTCAGAAAGTAATATCCTAAGTTTACAGCACTACTCAGGTTACCGTGTGTGCATAAACAAAGCTGGAACCATGGATCAGGTGTTCTTAACCTGTGGCCTCGGGAGAGCCTTCAGGCAGTCCGGCTTCCTTGAAGGGTATGAAATTCGTGTCTTTATGTACATTTCTGCCTTTCTTTGGGCACAGAGATTTCACAGCCTCATCAACTTCTCGAAGGATTCTGTATCACCAAAATGTCAAGAATGACTGACACAGAAAAATAAGTTATGTGTTAAAATACAGATTAAATGATGTCCAAATGACTTTTTAAAAAAGTTTTATATATGCTATTTTCAAAACACATAACATCCAAGTCAGGCACCCAGAATACAACTGCCAGCAGATGGGCAGAGGTGTCTTCCAATAACTAGATTTCTGAGCAGGAGGGCAAAGCTGTAACCTAAACCACCAACTTTTACCTTGAAACATGATTTATTGGAAACATAGGAGTTTCATGAAGTGGAAAATCTGTGCATGGAGATGGAAACTGGAGGTGGAAGGCATGCAAAGAGCATGGAAAGCAGAGGAAACAGAACAGGTCAATCAGGGACAGTGGAATGGTGGAGACCACACATTCTGGAGCCTGACAATCTAAAATGGAACCTAAATCTTCCATTTTCTAGTTGGTGGTGTGGCCTCGAAGTATGCACCCCTTTGAGTTTTTATGAGGATTAAATGCAACGTGCTTAGAATGGTGCCCAGAACACAATAACTACTCCTTAATTGTTAACTGCTGGCCACACTAGCTGTGGTGGCAACAATCATGACGGAAGAAGGTCCCACCTAAAAGGTCCCACAAATAGTTAAAACCCACCCAGGACTGAGGCTGTTCACTTGCTCCATCCTTGCTCTAATACACTCTTCAGATCTGGCCACCACGGTTCTCACCTGCTCTAACACTCACTCTCCAGCTATCCCTCTCAAGATCTCTCACACGATATAATACTTAAGGCAGAATTAGTATCAGTAGTAATAAAAATAAAATCAAACACTGATATTATAGTTCACAGCTCCTGTGATATAGGCAAGTCAGGCCAGGTTATAAATATCCCCATTTTTACAGATGAAAAATTTATCTCAAGGACTGCTCAAAGTCTTATAAAAATTAATTTTAAATGGGCTTATAAGCATCAGACTACTTGGTAAGTAATAATCTTCCTAAATTTCGGTGTCTCCATTTTACTGACAAGTCCACCTTCCATAACAATTTTTCACAATAATTCTGACAATAGGTGGAGGGACCTTAAACTCTTTTAGCCCAACAATCTTATCGTCTAGACCAAGAAACAAAGCATGGACATCATGTGTGTCACTCAAAGGCATACATCCAGCCAGTAACAGGGCAGACTCACATTTACACTCCTGGGTTCAGCTTTGCTTAATCGTATCTGGGCTGCTGCATGTACACAGGACAAAGTGTTTGGTGAAGAGGCTGAAGTTATTATTGATGACCTCTGTGTGCATCTGTTTGCTCTGAAAGACTGAAAATAGATGCACTGGTACCGTAGGCATATCATTCTATTATTATGACCATTTCATGTCTTAGAAACGATTCGTATACCTACTGTACATATTCGTAACTATAAGTAACATAGGACACGAAAGAGGATGCGACTCACTCTCTCAAAGAAAACCGAGGAAAAGTCAAGGTAAGTTGGCAGAAAGAACATCAGAGCAACATGTACTACCTCCAGCCTCAGAGACAGAAATTAATCCCAGTGCAACGAATTGTTTCAGAGATGGAACATGCTGGACCCATCGCAGGACGGCCATCCCGCCTGTGTCCCTGGATCCCGGATGGGACAACAATCTAGACCATCAGTGTCACCCACAGAGGGAAACCACATGTCAAAGGAGATCATGTGGGACACTTTATTTTTTTGTCTTCCCTCCATCATTTCTCATACCACATGCATGTATTACTTCTGTAATAATTCTGAGGCATGTTTAAAAGTTTATGACATTTCTTTAGTCAGTGAGAAAATACCGTGATAGAAGAAATGAAAATGTCAAAAAAGATTAACATGCTTCTTTTTCTCTTTGTTGGCTTTATTTAATTTTTTAATACAGTCGGCATAAAACAGCTTCAGGTTTTAATTTAGATCATTGTTATTTTTCTAGTAAAATGAACAGTATTTATGATTACCTCACCTCCTTTAACTATTTGAGGTACACTGCCAAAAAGGCAAACTATCGCCTCAGCATTTAGCACATGTTCTCTGAAAACAGTGGAACTTTAAGAGGAAAAAAGAAAGAAAGAGAAAGAAAAAGTACATAGAGCACTAAAGACAAAAATCCCATGGCTTCCACAGATATAAACAAAACCTTTACAGGATGACTAAACACGAAGAATTTCCTCCAAAGCGTCTACCATTTTTCAAACATCGTCCTTTTGATGAAGAGGACAAATCAGATGATGATCTAGCATGAATCCCTAATAGAAATTATTTTAACGGTAAAAACTTCCACCACCGTTGCATACCCTTTTGTCTGCACGTTTTTTCATTCAGCCGGAGCAAAGTAAAAAATTAACACTGGGCAGGAGAGATTCTAATTTTTTCCCCAAAAATCAAATATGGAAATTATACACTGAATAATATATAAAAAAACCTAGTCTGCTCTACTTTCATGCATTTTTTTAAAGTATGAGTAAAAAAAAAATGTGGGGGGATTTATTAAGAAATTCCTTCTTTTGCAGAGTTACGATAGGTGGTCTGCATCAAAATCCCCACTTTCAGAACTGCCTGCCTAGAGACTCTGTGTGCACAAGGCTGCATCAGGCCCATCATGCCGGGAGCTCAGGGTCTCCCTCACCTGTTGACAGGTGTCCGTTATGCACCATTGAATGAGGAGCACAGGAAATAGAAGTGACCCCCAACCTGTATCCTGGGGACCTACAGGTCAACTTATCACTAGCCAGCTGTGATGGTTAATATCGTGTGTCAACCTGGCTAGGCCACAGTACTCAGTTATTTGGTCAAACACTAGCCTGGATGTTGCTGAGAAGGTATTTTTTAGACAAGCTAAACATTTAGATCAGCAGACTTTAAATAAAGAAGATCACCCTCATAACACAGGCAAATCTCATCCAATCAGCTGAAGGCCGTAAGAGAAAACAGACAGTTCTCTCTTGTGAAAGAGAGCAGTCGGCTTCTGGACTGCCTTCTGACCCCAGCTGCAACATGGACTCCTCCCCAGGGGTCCTGCCTACCCTGCAGATTGTGGAGTTGCCCGCCTCCACAGCCACTTGAAGCAATTTCTCAGGATCCTTCTCTCTCGCTCACTCCCCATCTCTGTGAGTGTTCAGTTTGCTGCTCTGCATAATGGAGTAACGATACACACAGGCATACCTCATTTTATTGTGCTGTGCTTTACTGGGCTTTGTAGATACGCATTTTCCACAAATTAAATTTTGTGGTGACCCTATGTCCTGCAAATCTATTGGTGCCATTTTTTCCAACAGTATTTGCTCACTTCGTGTCTCTGGGTCACATTTTGGTGATTCTCACGATATTCCAACTTTTTCATTATTATTAGATTTGTTCGGTGATCTGAGAACAGTGATCTTTGATGTTGCTACTGTGATCGTTTTGGGGCTTGATGAACTGTGCCCATATAAGATGGCAAACTTAATCGACAAATTTGCTATGTGTTCTGACTGCTCTACCAACTGGATGTTCCCCTGTCTCTCTCTCCCTCTCCTGGGGCCTCCCTATTCCCTGAGACACAACAGTATTGAAATTGGGCCAATTAATAACCCTACAGTGGCCTCTAAGTGTTCAAGTGAAAAGAAGAGTCGCATGATTCTCACTTTAAATCAAAAGCTAGAAACGATTAAGCTCAGCGAAGAAGGCATGTTGAAAGCTGAGATAGACTACAAGCTTGGCCTATTGTACCAAAAAGATAGGCAAATTGTGAATGCAAAGGAAAAGTTCTTGAAGGAAATTAAAAGAGCTACTCCAGTGAACACACAGATGATAAGAAAGCAAAGCAGCCTTATTGCTGATACGGAGAAGATTTTAGGGTCCGAATATAAGATCAAACCAGCATAACATTCCCTTAAGCCAAAACCTAATCCAGAGCAAGGCCCCAACTCTCTTCAATTCTGTGAAGGCTGAGAGATGCAAGGAAGCTGCGGAAGAAAAGTCTGAAGCTGGCAGTGGTTGGTTCATGAGATCTAAGGAAGAAACCATCTGCATAACATAAAAGTGCAAGGGGAAGCAGCAAGTGCCTATGTAGAAGCTGCAGCGAGTTATCCAGAAGATTCAGCTAAGATCATTAATGAAGTTGGCTGCACTAAACAGCATACCTTCAGTGTTGACAAGTCAGCCTTATAGTGGAAGACGATGCCTCTAGGACTTTCATAGCTAGAGAGGAGAAGTCAATGCCTGGCTTCAAAGCTTCAAAGGACAGGCTGACTCTCTCGTTGGAGGTTAATGCAACCACTGACTTTCTATTGAAGCCAAGGCTCATTTACCATCCTGAAAATCCTAAGACCCGTAAGAACTATGCCAAATCTACTCTGCCTGTGCTCTATAAATGGAACAGCAAAGCCTGGATGACAGCACATCTGTTTACAACATGGTTTACTGGATATTTTAAGCCCATTGTTGAGACCTACTGCTCAGAAAAAAAAGATTCCTTTCAAAATATTACTGCTCATTGACAATGTATCCCCGAGAACGTGGCGAGAGACTGTGCCGTCATGGGGAGAACAGCGTGGGTGGAGGGCCCCAGGCAGACAAGAAGCTAGCACATTTTAGGAACAGAGGGAAAGGAGGACGGCGTGGTGGGAGAGCAGAAAGCAAGGACAGTCGAGACAGGTGAAAATAAAGAGGCAGGAGCAAGATGATGCCTCATGCAGGAAACGTGGAGGATTTTACGCTTTCCCCTCAGACAGCAGGAAGCCAAAGGTGTCTTATATTTAAGCAGAGGGTAGCATGATTAAATCTCCTGTGTAAACCGATCCATTTGTGGTGTGGACAAAGAACAGGGAGGAGGTAAGAACCAAGTCTAGAGGACTGAGTATGAGGCCCCCATAGAGAACCAGGAATTGCTCCAGTCTTCGGGATCTTCCGAACTCACTGACACAAAGCTGTTCACAATCTTCCCTTATTAGTGGTTCAATTCCTGTAACATCAATAGTCACATCTCCATTTCCAGTGTATTTGTACCTTCTCCTTTTTAATGATTAATCCTACCAGAAGTTTGTCTGTTTTTATTAGCCTTTCAAAAAGCCAGTGTGTCTTTCTGAATTCACTGTATTATGTTTATTACTGTATGCTTATTTTTCGACTTCATTAATTTATGATCTTATCCTCACTATTTCCTTCTTCCTACATTCTTTGGGTATATTCAGCTGTTTCTTTCTAATTTCTAAATTGGATGCTTAGCAAATGAATTTTGAACTTGATTCTTTCTAATGTACCATTTGTGCTATAAATTTGCTTTTTCTAGCATCATTTCAGCTGCATTCCAAATGGATTGACATATAGTGATTGTGTTTTCATTCACTTTATATTTTACCGTTTCCATGATTATTTCTTCTTTAATCTCTGAGTTGTTTAGAGGTACACTTTTAAGTTTTCAAATGTGGTTTTTCTTACTATTTTTATTTCTTAGTTCCAACTTACCACATTGCCAGAAAATGGGTTCTGCCTGAAACATTTTTAATATGTTGAAGCTAACTTTATAGTTCACCAACGGTTGTGTTAAAATAATTTCCCATATATTCTTGATAAATATGTGCATTTCCCTTGAAAGCAAATGAAATTATGTAAGTAGAGAGTTTAATGTGGTAAAAACAGGAAGAAAAGCCACTCTACCCTTTCTACCATGGAAATGCTTGCTGTTTATCTGAGATTCCTGACACACATGTACTGCCGTCGGCCACACAGAATTATTTACTGCGTCCTTTTTACTCCTTCATACTTTCACAGATTCCCTTTGCTCTTCTTGAACACCTGCCACCACTGCTCCACAACAAACACTTTTCTCGTCTAGCTAGTGTGGAGCAGTCTCATAAACAGTCAGCTAACCCATCCACTCCTGCAGAAAGGCTCTGGGCTGGCCCTGGTTGGGCTGTAGCGTCTCTCTTGCGAGCTCCCACCGTGCCCTTCAAGCACCGGGCTCACTTCTGCAGTTATTTTCTCCCCCACTGGACTGCGAACACCCGAGGACAGGGACATCGGAGACACCGCGTTTCTTGGCCTTGGTATAACGACTCAGATATTGTAGGTGCTCAACAACAAAATAGAGGGGTGGTTTATGAACTTTTCTGTGTTCTCCATTGTAGGTGGGAACCGTGAGGTACCCCTTAACCTGAAATAAGGAAAAACATGACTGCCTTCAGCATGGAAACATCAACCACATGGCAGTGGGGAGAGCCAGTGTTTAGCATGGATGAGTTACACTCCTTCATTCATCTGTCAGTCAGTCAGTCGGTCATCCATTCATGCTTGTTTATTCAGCATCTACTATGATGTACCAACCACTATTCGCCAGGCACTGTTCTGATTCCCACACAAAAATGCCTGATTGTACGGAGGTTTTATTTAATTCCTAATATATTAACAAATCTGAAGTAAACATTTATTAACAATAGGATTCGCCTGGGAATGAAATTGTTCATACATCCGAACAACACTCGCCAGAGGAGAAGCTGCAAGACTGTGGGGACGCAGTCTCATCATGAGAGAGGTGGACCTTCCTATGTGGGAAGGAGTCATTCTGACCCAGAAGAAACACACCAGAGGGAAAACTACGTTCTTTGCGACATCTCTATACTCAGGACACAGCCTACGAGAACTAGTTTTGCTTCCCAATTTCCCAGCAGGGATTGAGTTTTTTGTTGAAAGGACTGATTTTAAGGAAATACATTAAAAATTCTATGGCCCTTCAGAAAGTGGAAATACAATCAAAGCTCACCACTGAAAGCACAGAGAATCACAGACTCTCTGCCAGGCTGATGACCAACTGCGGGGCGAAGTAAGACTTCTGTGTGGCACACAGAAAACACCCTTTTTCAATGACATTGCAAGGCACTGACATTTCCTTCAAAACATCAACCTCAATTAAAACATAAAACTTGGGGAAAATGCTTTGCATTTCATAAATATATAATGTCAGAAAAATTATAAACCATAAGCAAAATGTGGTGCATAATATCACCCTAGATGTACAACAGTCAACTCATTTTCAGAAAAAAAATTCTTACCATAAATTAAGAACAGGCATGATTATCCTTACTTTTAAGTTATATTGTAACTCGAGATAATTTTAAATGCACAGAAAAAATTTCATTACTAAGTCCTCTTTTTTGGCAAGATGGATATGCAAAGACACCAAGGGCAATATAATTTACATATTACAGATAAGACTCTCAAAAAGATACATTGGAATCCCTGTTTTTGCTGTGGCCTTAAACATAAAAATTGAAGCATTAATCCAAATTTTACCTGAACAACTAGAAGTATATACACTTTTCAGTTTAAATGAAGTATTAAAGGGCAGGACCAAGAGAGCGACATTGGAGCCTCCTAAATTTCCCTCCTTCCACATTTTCACTGAACACACACAGTTACACAGGGAGTAACAGCCTCGGAGAGAAGTCCAGAAACCAGCGGAATGACTCCTATACATCGGGCAAGCGAGAAAATACACACACCAAAACGGGAAGGAAAGACTGAGACACACTCCTGCCTAAACCCCACCCTGGGCACAGTGCCCTACATCAGGAGGGAACCCCCAACTCCCAGCGTCTTTCTGAGGAGGGAAGGGTTTGGACCACTCATAAGTGCCCCAACTTTGAAAGCTCTTACCTGAGGGATGGGCCCCCAAAACACGCAGCTCTGAAAGTCCACAGGGCTTGCCTTCCCGAGTCCCACGGTATTACAGCAAACAGAGGCAGTTCCCACCAGGAGCACAAGCATTGGCAGCTTGCCTCGAGGCTCAGCACACAGGGAGCACGCAAAAAGTAGTACCATCACCAAGTCTTTCCCTGGAAGAGCTTTGACTGTAACTTTACAACCTACTGCCTACGGGTCCGGCTTTTAACGAGCATGCATCCACATCTATCTCGTGCTGGCATCATCCTCCTCAGAGTCCACAGGAGCTGGTGGGCGCTTCACTGTCTTCTCCCTCAGGCTTGTTCCAACAATAAACCAAGTTGCCAGTATCTCCCTGGAAGGAAACTGCATCTAGTACCCCAACTTTTACAGCTGCCATTCGAGGGATGGGTCCCCAGACCATTGAGCCATGATAGCGAGTGATGCTTGCAGTCATGAGTCACACAGAACTATAACAAATGAAGAAGCAGCTGTTAATGGGCTCACGAGCTCTCGTCACAGCTATACCACCAGGACTCAGTGTAGAGGGAGCAGGCAAAAATGCCCATCTCCCATTTGCTTCCTGGAAGGGGCATGAAGTCAACTGCATATGTGACCAGCTGCTGCCTGAGGGTCTGGCTTCTACTCAGCCTGCATTTAGGTGCTGACTGCAACCCTCCCCTTTAGGACACATGGGTCTTAGCAGACCCTCAACTCTTGGCAGCCACTGAGAATAAAGATACTGGCTAGGATACTTAGAAAGATTTGAGAAGCAACTAGGAGCCCAGGCTGGGTTTTTTGAGAAGGTTCATCCCCTATATGAGACCAGTCTGTAAAGACTGGAAGAAGTGGTTTTTATAGCCAACACGCAGAAACTAACACAGAGAGTCAAGGAAAATCAAGAAACAAGGGACTATGTTTAAAACAAAAGGACAAGATAAATCTCCAGAAACTGATCTTAATAAAATGGAGATAAGTGATTTACTGAATAGAAAGTTCAAAATAACAGCAATAAAGATGCTCACCAAGGGGAAGAATGCAATACATGAACAAGAGAGAATTTCAATAAAGAGATATAAAGCATAAAAGGGTATAAACAAATCATAGAGCTAAAGAATACAATAACTGGACTCAAATGTTCAACAGAGGGGTTCAACAACAGACTACATCAAGCGGAAGAAAAGATTAACAAACTCCACGACAGGGCAGTGGAATTCCTCCAATCAGAGGATAAAAAAGAGAAAAGAATAAAAAGAATAAACATAACTTAAGCGACTTATGGGACACCACCAAGCCAAACATATATGCATTACAGGGGTCTCATAAGGAAAAGAGAGACAGAAAAGGGCAGAAAGCTTATCTAAAGAAATAATGGCTAATAAATTCCCTAACCTGGGGAGAGAAACAGACATCTAGTTTCAGAAAGCCTAAATAACGGCAAATAAGATGAATCTAAAGAGACTCACACCATCATAATTAAATTGTCAAAAGTTAAAGTCAAAGAGAGAATTTTAAAAGCAGCAAGAGAAAAAAAACTTGTTATATACGCAGAAACACCCTTGAGACTATGAGGGGATTTTTCAGCAGAAACCTTGCAGGCCAGAAGGCAGTGGGATGATATATTCAAAGTGCTGGAAAAAGAAAAAAAGGACCTGTCAACCAAGAATACTCTTTCTGGGAACACTGTCCTTCAGAATTGAAGGAAAAAGAAAGAATTTCCCAGACAAACAAAAGCTGAAGAAGATTATCACCACTAAACTGACCTTACAGAAAACGTTAAAGGCAGTTCTTCAAGCCGAAACGTAAGAAGGCTAATTAGTAACATGAAAACATACGAAAGTATAAAACTCACAAGTAAAGGTAAATATACAGTTTAATTCAGAATACTCTAATATTGTAATGGTGGTGGGTAAATAACTGAATAATGTTGTAAAGGTTAAAAGACAAAAGTATTCAAAATAACTATAATAAAAATAACTTGTTAATGATATACACAATAAACATAAATTGTGACATCAAAAACAAAATTTGGGAGGAGAGTATAAAAATGTAAAGCTTTTTAACGCATTTCAAGTTAAGCTGTTATCAACTAGAAGTAGACTGTTATAATTCCAAGACGTTTTTATGGAAGCTTCATGGAAACCACAGAGAAAAAGCCTACACTAGATACACAGAAAATACAAGGAAAACAAAGCATATCACTACCAAAAAAAATCATCAAATCGCAAAGGAAGAGAGAAAGAGAAGAAGAAAATAAACAAATGAACTGGAACACAGCCCCCCAAAAATTAACAAGATGACAACAGGAAGGCCAGAACTACTTTAAATGTAAATGGACTAAATTCTCCAATAAAAAGACATGGAGGAGTTGAATGGATTAAAAAACAACACCCAACTACAGGCTACATAACAAAAGACTCACTTCAGCTTTAAGGACACACAGACCCAAGTGAAGGGAGGGAAAAAGACAGTCCATGCAAAGGGAAACCAAACAAGGCAGGGATAGCTATATTTATATCAGATAAAATAGAATTTAAGACAAAAACTATAGTAAGAGACAAATCCCATTTACAATAGCATCAAAAAGATTAAAGTACTTAGCAATAAATTGAACCAAGGAGGTGGAGGACCTGTACACCGAAAACTATGAAACAGTGATGAAGGAAATTGAAGTAGACACAACTGAATAGAAAGATCACCTGTGTTCATGGATCAGAAGCATTAATATTGTCAAAATGTCCATACTACTCAAAGCCATTTGCAGATTCAATGCAATGCCTATTGAAATTCAAACAGCATTTTCCACAGAAATTAAAAATAAAAATCCTAAAACTCATATAGAACCACAAAGACCCCAAATAGTCAAAGCAATGTTGAAAAAGAACAAAACTGGAGGAACCATGCTTCCTAATTTCAAATGATATTACAAAACTATAGTAATCAAATCAGTATAGTATTGGCATAAAAACAGATGCATAAACCAAGGGAATAGAATAGAAAGCCCAGAAATAAACCCACGTATATAGGGTCAATTACTCTTCTACAAAGGAAATAAGAATATACAAAGGTGCCAATAAATGGGGAAAGTGCAGTCTCTTCAAGAAGTGGTGCTGGGAAAACTAGATATCCACATGCAAAAGAATGAGACTGGATGCCTATCTTACACCATATACAAAAAATAAACTCAAAATGGATTAAAGACTTAAACATAAGACTTGAAATCATAAACTCGTAGACGAAAGCATACGTGGTAAGTTCCTTGACATTGCTCTTGTTCATGATTTTGTGGATGTGACACCAAAGCAAAGGCAACAAAAGCAAAAACAATGGCCACTACATCAAACTAAAAATCTTTCGCACAGCAAAGGAAATCATCAGCAAAACGAAAGGGCAACCTATGGAATGGGAGAAAATATTTATGAAACATACATCCGATGAGTTTAATACCCAAAATATACAAAGAACTCACACAACTCAATAGCAAAAACACCCCAAATAATCCAATTAAAAATGGGTAAAGGACCTAAATAGACTTTTTTCCCCAAGGAAGCCATACAAATGGGCAACAGGTACATAAAAAGGTGCTTAGCATCGATAGTCATTAGGGAAATGCAAATCAAAACCACAATGAGATATCATCGCACACTTTCAGATCTCTACTATCAAAAAGACTAGATACAACAATGCCAGCGAGGTTGTGGAGAGAAGGAAGCCCTTGGGCACCACTGGGGGGAATGTGCTGCCACTCTGACAAACAGTATGGAGGTTCCTCATGAAATTAAAAATAGAACTACCAGATGATCCAGCAATCCCACTTGCGGGATTTTATCCAAAAGAAATGAAATCATTATCTTGAAAAGACGTCTGTACTCCCATGTTCACTGCAGCATTATTCACAATAGCCAAGGTATAGAAGCACCCGAAGTGTCTGATAGATGAACAGATAAAGTGTGGTGTGTATATACACAATGGAATATTATTCAGCCTTAAAAAAGAAGGGAATTCTGCCACTTGTGACAACATGAACAGAACTGGAGGGTGTTATGCTAAGTGAAATAAACTGTAGAGAGAAAGACAAATACTGTGTGATACCACTACTATGCAGAACCATAAAAAAGAGTCAAACTCATAGAAACAGAGAGTAGAAAAGCAGTTGCCAGGTGTGGGAGGTGGGGGAAAAAGAGGACAAACTTTCAGTTATAAGATGAATAAGATCTTTGATCCCAACATATAACACGGTGACTATGGTGATAATACTGTATTGTTTAAGTGAAATTTGCTAAGAGAGTAGAACTGAAGTGTTCTCACAAAAAAAAGAAAAAGGTAAATATGTCACTTGATGGATGTGTTAATTACTTCAATTGTGGGAATATTTTCATACTAAATATATGTATATATGATATATGTATATCAAATCATCACATTGTACATTTTAAATACATTATAATTTTGTTTGTCAATCATACCTCCATGAAGCTGAAAAAAATAAATGAGGTATTAGGAAATACACAATATTTATTTAAGCCACAGTGTACTATATATAATATTTTAGATTTGGATAGAAATACAAAAGAAAGATAGAGAACCACCTCATGTTAAGACCTTCAAATGAGATAATAAAACAGATATATACTCCCCCTAATTGTGACAGGACTAGAACACACAGTCATAGGTAGTAGTATTTAAACATGAAAAAACTAGATTTATCGTTTTGTTCCTTCTCATTCTTGTTTCCTAACATGTGTGTCTTAAATTTGGTAGGAAAAACTCTACGCAGAATTCCTTGCTGAGCTGTCAAACGGTCAGACATTCATCCTGCCTTATCAACAATACCCTTTCTGGATACTTCCAGACAAAGATTAGAGTGGAAGAGGAGATATTTTAAGCTAAATAATACTTTGCAATAAAGTTAAGTATATTTTCCTCATGTGGACACAGCAACAAAAAGAATTATGCCCCAAAAGAAGACTCGAAACCAAGCTCTCATAAATTGCAGAGGGCACGGGACCACAAAAATGCACTGCCGTTGAGCTGTCCACGTAACTTCCACTCAGGCTGGGGGAACGCCCAGTCTGAACGCCACAGGCACTGACACAACCGAGGGTTTGAGTCCATTCTAAAGCAAAAACAGTACTCTGAAATTTCAATACAGAGCTTTCTCATGAGCAACACAAGTCACAATAACACAGGCTTTGGATAGTCACGGTTTAAATACTGGGACCATAAGTTTTTGACCTTTCGCCTTCTCCAGGGTAGCTGGTAGACGGCAGTTACTCCTCACATCTCTACATCAGTGAAAAAAATGAGTTGGAGAAGAATATTATCTGTTGACACTTATTACCTAACTATTCTTTTTTTTAAAATGGGCTTATATTGACTAGATAGTCATTTGGTTGGACAGTGATGGCAAACCTTCATGTCTGAATGGCCTATAGCCTCAGAATCCAAAGGTAAATACACTCGCAAGCTTGTTTTCCTGGATCCTGCCGTCTCAAGAATGTGAGTTCTCGGTCCTTGCAATCAGCCCTCATCCTCCTCCCAGCCTCAACTTCAGGCTTAAAGAACGGTGCCCCAAAAGGAAAGTTACAGTTCTCACGTTTGAACAGAAAGAGAAAAAATATTCCCAAGGTCACACACGTTTGTTGAGGGTTGGTTTTTGGATTCAGTGCCATTAGGAATCATTCTGTTCGGCAAGATTTAGGAAGGCAGCAGATGTACTCTGCTCATACTTCCACCCACATGCGCCCCAGGAAACCTGGATGGAGAGAGTCATCGGAGCCTTGACGCGCCAGGCAGAGTCCACACCTCGTTCTCCCATCACAGCGTCCAAGGATCCATCTGTAAGTACAGGTGACAGCAGCCCTGGCCACTCCTGAGACTCAAGACATTTAATTCCTGTCACATATGTCTTCCTAATTTTATTTCTAGCCAGCATGACTTCACTGGGGAAATGCGGCAGCAGAATTTGGAGGAAGATAGAATAAGAGAGTAAAAGCTTCAAAAGCTGTATTTAGGGCGAGAGTCTTCAAATTTATTATAGAGTTGCATTAAATACTTCCTTTCTGCTGAGGCAGGTAAGTTTTGTTGTTAACAGTTGGAAGACGGCCCAAGCCTTTCCCGAGCTCAGAGCTGTCCAGTAAGCAGGATCTGAGCTACACGTTCCTATAACATACGGCACCATTGCTGCATCTGGGCAGCTGCTCAAAGAGATGGGTAAGGAACTGCTCTCTGGGTAACAGCCCCGGGGTTGCCTGTTGAAGATAATGTAAAGCTCAGGTTGCTGGAATTTACAGCGAAAGCCATGCCTCTGAGCCAAAGTGTTAACCAAGAAGGGAGAACGAGAGCAAGAGACGGCTGCAATCTAGTATCTTACAAAAGTAAACTCGTTGCCAGAATTGCTTTTTATACAAAGTAAAAGTAATGAAAGTTCTTTTTTTAGTTTCCCCAGCGAAAAAGCCTAATAAAGAACCTTTACAGTTAAGTTGATGAGATTTCCTTTGCTCAAGGCAGCAGTCGGCTACCACCCCCATCGCAGATGCCTGAAGCCGGCACCGCATTCTATCATGCCAGCTTCTCAAAAGCGAACCTCTGAGCAGACTCTCGTTTCTCGTCGGCACAGTATACCTGCCTCGTCTACGTCAAAAACTGTCATAAACTGGGAAACGTGAAAGTGTAAGATATTGCCACCGTTTCGTGAATTTACAAAAATGTATTGTATTATTTACAGATCTTAAATGTGACTGAAAAGCATTTACAGACCTGAATATAAAACCTCATCAAGCTCAAGGGGTGAGGTTCTCAATGTACTTGGGGATGAGTAAGGCCAAAGGGTAAAAACAGGTCCAATTCCCCCTCTATCATTCTCTTCTTTTCCTTTAGACTATCAGAACATTATATCATAGTTACTCTAACAATGACTTTCTTTTTTTTTTTTTTTTTTTTTTGCTGAGGAAGACTGGCCCTGAGCTAACATCTGAGCTCAGCTCCCTCTATTTTGTATGTGGGACGCCTGCCACAGCATGGCTTGCCAAGCAGTGCCATATCTGCACTTGGGATCTGAACCAGTGAACCTGGGCCACCAAAGCAGAATGTTCGAATTTAAATGCTATGCCACCAGGCCGGCCCCAATAATGATTTTTTTAGTAACATATATTGAGCATTTTTGATGTACCAGACATAGCTGTAAGTAGTTTATGTTCATTAATTTAACTGATCCTAACCACAGCCCTAGGCTATACATTCCAATAAGAAAAAACCAAAACACAGAGAGGTTAAATAACGTGCCAAATGTCACACAGCTGGTAAAAGGCAGACCCAGAGTCTGAACACAAGTAGTGGGACTCAGAGTCTTGGCTCTCGGCTGCTGTGTTACAACATCTCTTTTCATTTCATAACTTTCCTAGACATGCACAAAATTATTTTGGAAGATTTTGAAAATATTTGTGCTATTAGTCAATTATTATCCCTCTACGTCTCAGTAGATATTACTCAGAGTCTCCTCGGGACCCAGAGATTTATGCTCCAAGGGCTGTCAATAACCTCAGGCCACACACGCGTCCTCAGCTCCAGTGACCGACGTCCTCGCTCCCCTCCCTCCGCCCCAACACACAGGAATACGGAGTGTAAGGCCCAGACGCATGTGATTTCACTTTGTTTTTCTTCCCTGAGTTCTTAATGCAAACTCTTTATTCTTTGTTTGCCATATGTTTTATGTGACCTTTCTCCCTTCAACCCTGCAGTTTCCTCTTTTGGCAATTATGCCGAACAGACGTGAGTCTCAATACACAACTGTTAGGAGAGTATTAAAATTCTCCTGGTTAAATATATGTATACACATATATACACATGTTCCCATGGCCCAGTTTTTATCACGCAAAGCCCTTCCGTCCGCACACGGGAGCCAACAACCACACAAGCTCCTCCTCCCCACTATCAAGAATCTATTAGGAGTCACTATTAAGATGGCCTTCGAGGTTCTGAACCTTCAGACAGGCCGGATGTGGCAGCCGCAGGGATGCGCCCTCTGGAGGCAGAGACATCAACAGGCCCAGGACCGAGACAGGGGAGTCAGTCTCTCTCAGGCAGACCCCAGGGAAGGGCAGGAGAAACGCGTCCCCACAGGAACCGCCTCAAAGGAAGGACAGCGGGAACACGATGAGACTTCCTGGACAGACCACAGGAGACACGGCGGCATGAGACAGAGAAAGAGCTGCAAGACACTCAGCAGAGTCCACCAAAACAATGAGGGCACGGCCCCAACAAGCCGGGGAAGCACGCTTTTATCAGATAAGCAACTGGAGAGTTCTGATTTGAAACTCTCATAAGAGGGCATCACTTACGGCTTTTATTTATTTAGTGGGGGGCCCCTCTTTAGGTGGGAGAAACTCAATCAATTTTGGTCAAAAATAGACTGATTACATTCAGGTTTTAATGAAACATTCTAGATCTAACAGGAGAGACAAAATTCAATCCACCTTTTCTAAGCAGAAAAAGTCCACAGTGACAATACCGTCACCTAAAATTACATATTTTGTAGGCAGTTAATTAGCCAACATAAGAGCATCCAGCAATTTGATAAAATAATACCAGTTAAACCTTATTTAAAAGATGGCCTCTCTTGAGTATTTAAACCTCCTAGACAATAATGAAGCCAAAATTTTCAAGTCAGTATGATAACCAATGTCTGCACAGTCTAGGAAAAAAAGATGCAAAGATCCTGTGGCATGAATTACCTCATGCCGCTGCCCTCAGTCTCTCTGTTCTACCAGATTTCTGCCTCGAATGATACACAGTAAGTAAACGACTTCAGAGTCAGACTACATTTTTAGGGATCTTTTTGAAAGCACATGTAAAAAGCAATCTATTCTCATTCTGACTAAAATAGTGCTTTTATTTGCTTTGCCAAAATCAGAGGGTAAGCTGGCTATTTTCAGTGAGAATATATTTTATGTGTAATGGTATGTCTCATTTTCCTCATGGGCATTATCCTCTTGGAAGGCATGATTGCAAAGCATCATGTGCTATAACATGAATACATTTTCCAGTGCAAGCCACGCACTTCAGAAAACATCACAGCGTTGCATGACCTATTTTACTCCAGGACCTAGGTGAAGTCTTCTTGCTTTATCTCACTGTGTCAGTGCATTGGTGAGGAAAAAAAGTGAGGAAATTATAAAGAGATCTAGATTTTAAATTGCAGATCATATTTATAAGAATATATTTTGATATTCTAATGTAATATTTTTTGTTCAGTAGACTCATCAAGTTGTACATCAAATGTTTTTATAATTTTATAATTGTTGCAGTCTAAAAGATGAAATCCATCACGTAACTGGGTCATTTGCACTTCAGTAACGTGCGCCTATATACATCTTCTGTAGCAAAACTAAGGAAAAGAGTGTAGGAATGCCTCTGTGCAACAGGCAAAATGAGGAGCAGAGGGGCCAATGTCGTCACTTCTAAGACCAATTGGGCAGCAATCGCATGTCAACTATTAAGATGGTGGAAAAGAAATTTTCAGCTTAGCGGCATATCCTCTGTGTATAAAGTCAATTCCTATAAAAATCTCCCGATTGATAAACACCACACAGCCCAGCTTCCACCTCTAAAGAGAACAGATGCTTATGGGAATGTCTGACACAACCAGAATAGTATTTGTTAAGGAATTGGTAACGGGCTCCAGATTTAAACAACGACAACAAAAAGTATGCTTCCATGCTAGTGTTTAAGGGGAAGCATTTAAGCCTATTATTGTTTAAGGAAAATATATCAGGAAACACATGATTCTATTTAATTAGAGTAATCCTCTATCTCATCCAGTGGTTATTTAAATCCAGCAAATTCAACTATCTGAGGATAATTCCCAAATGAGAGATATGTCAAACATTGTTTCCCAGAAGTCAAAACCAAATTTCAAAAATTTTTGCATTGAATTTCGTTCATCAAATTAAGCCTCGCTCTAAGTGTATTACTCTTTTTGCATGACTCTAAATAGAATGAAATCCCTTTATTTAAACTATTACAGGGTAAAATGGAGAATCAGAGACAGCAGTTCTTCTGATGGCTACAGGAAATAATAATAATAATAACCAGCTAATGAATAATAAAACTATTAAACAGTTCCAAGAATTGCAAAGGCATAATGGGGCACGGCCAATAATATTCACTATGGTTATTTAAAGTCCTCACAAAATGTTTAAAATTCACCCAGGAGACACTGTTTGATGCAGTAGGAAAATTTTTTTACACAATTTTTAGAAGACTTTCAACAAAATTATATTGGAACATTTCAAGTATAAATATTCCACAAGAATATTTCCTACTACAAAGCACTTTTTTTTTTTTTTTTGCAGGGGAAGATTCACCCTAAGCTAACATCTGTTGCCAATCTTCCTTCCTTTATTTTCTTCATTTGTGCCCCCTCAAAACCCCAGGACACAGTTGTGTATAGTTGTAAGTTCTTCTGGTTCTTCCACATGAGGTGCTGCCACAGCACGGCTACTGACAGATGGGCAGCGTGGTTTCACACCCGGGAACCAAACTCTGGCCACCAAGGCAGAGCGCACCAAACTTTAACCGCTGGGCGATCAGCACTGACTCTATAAAGCACTTTTAATCTCATCATTTGGAGAATTTTATAAGTCTTTAATTACTGTAAATTGCTATCATTATATTAGTTTTCAGAAACAGACGACAAGGTGCCCAGGGGGTACAAAGGGTGACAGCATCAGGGAAGCACATGACCCTTAAGTCTGCCCTTGGTAGCACTGGTCATGCCTGTGCGTCCTCCCATCGTTCATGGGGAAAGGCTGACAGGTTGGAGAACTCGCCACTGTGCTTCTGAACGAGAAGATCTTCCTGCCAACCCAGGAGAGGGTGCACAAAGAAGAGGGAGGTTCATGAGAAGAGGTGGGAATCCCTGGGGCGACTTGAGGAGAGCAGTCCAAAGAGGGGGCCAGTGCTGGGTCAGGGCTGTGGGATGGGCTCCAGGAGACTGGTTGCTCCTTCTCCCCACACTGCCCTGGGGAGGTCACTAGTCAATTCATGGTCAATCCCAGCCGCAGTAATAAAGTCACGGGAGCACAGCACAGAGCAGGAGGACCCAGCTGTCCCCAGGCTGCTCCCACTGCCCTCTCCCACCACCAGGGCCAGGCCTCTGGGTTCTCAAACATGGCAGCACATTGACTTCACCAAGGGAGCTTTGAAAAAACCGAAGTTTGGGCCCCATGCCAGACCTACTGAATTAGAACTGGAGAGGGAGGGGAGAGAGGCACCAAGGCATGGACATTATTAACATCTCCCCACCCCCCTCCTACACAAACATGCACACACAACTCCCTGAGGCTGGGAGACACGCGCCGAGGCTGGGTCCTCTGACATCCTCTGGAGATGCCACCCACTTGTAGCACAGCCTTTGTAAAGGAGAGACAATGTACAAACCATCTACACCACACGATGCAGAATTAATGCACCCAGGCAGGACAAATATTTAAAAGAAGTACGTTAAATATCAAAGAGACAAGACAGAATTTTGAATATTTGAGCAAGCATAAGAAAATGTAACAAAAAAACAACTGGAGATGTTGGGTGTGCAAAATGTATCTGTGGACATAAACTCAACATATTGGTTGAAGAGTGGAATGTTTCAGGGTGAAGAAGGAATTAGTGAGCGGGGAATATAGATTAAGGAGTGTTCCCAGAAAGCATCAGGAAGGAATAAACGGATAGAAAATGTAAAGGAAAGTTTCAGAGATGTAGAAGATGGGCAGAAGTGAAAAAAGCTAAGGTCTCCATCAATGGCACCGACTCCCACAGATGCCCCTTCTCCCTCCTTACGGGAGAACCTCCATCCCCCAGCCTCCAGGTTTGAGCGCCACGGTGTCCAGTGCTCCCAGCATTTCCACTCTGGGTTTCTGGGGACAGCAACCTCTCACACATCCGCTCATCACAACATACACAGAAGGACTTGACTAGCGTGGGGACAGGAAAAAGGAGCTCTCCTCTAGGCAGAAGTAGGTAAAAGAGTCTCATTGCTGGAGGTGTGCTGCATGTAGTTAAAAATAAACGTTTAGTGTGTTTCCCAATCTCAGTATAGTTAACATTACTATGGCCAATATCCAGGACTTAAAAGAGTATCTTCATCAAATTTAATTTGAAATCCTACTTATCATGATTTTGGGGAAAATCTAGTATTTGATTGCCTGTTTAAAAAAAAAAATTGCCTAACACCAACACAACTCGTTAAATTATCTGGGGTGGATCAGAGTTCAGATCTCCTCAGCAATCCCCAGAGCCAGCAACCCTCCTCCTAGAGACAATAGTGGACACCAAACTGTAAAAGCAGATAGAATCACAAGATACACAGAAGAGTCTAGGTTCAAAAGGTCTTTTGAAATGTGTGGGGTGGAGGGAGACAGTAGACAGAAAAGAGTCATATCTGATGGGGACAGAGGTTGATTTAAGGAAAAAGGCAACTTTGGAAGCCAGAGAGGCAAGGATGAGCACCATCAATCCTGCTCAGAAGGAGGCATTCCAGCCGAGTGCTGAGTAACTGCCTTGGACGTGAACTGTTCCCAACTTGCCTGTGGGGCCAGCAGAGGGCTGATGAATGGGTGAACATTAGCAGGGTAGAGACGCGAGAAAAAGGCAGCGAAGACCACTCGGATATCTCAGGGACACTCACATCACATCCCCAGCCTAAAGAAGAGACACATCTCCCAATCTTGAACGAGAACACCTACCCTTTCTGAATCCTGGGGTATCCTCCCCACTTCAACATCCTTATGTCAAGAGGGACCTTGACTTGGACTGATTTAGGAACAGAAGCCACACTCTATTGACTGACACCTGAGAACAACTTTCCCCCTGGCCAGACCAATACTTCTCCGGAGTGTCATTCTCCCTTCTTCAGCCAACACCTCTTCCACACAGTGGCTTTAAGGAGAAGCAACAAGGCTTGCTTGCAGTTGTACAACCCGACACCTCTGAGTCAGGGCTGCGAGGGTAGAGAAAAGAAGTATCTATGAGAAAAGGGAGAGAGAGGGTCGACATAAACATGGAACTGTGTCTCTGTCCACCAAGGTGTGTTTCTAACATTCCAAAGCAACAAAGCTCATGAGGGAGTAGATATTAAGATTTTGTCTGCTTTTCAACATGCACTCAAGTGCTTAAATAAATTAAATATAACGTTCCTCAAGTATTTTACTTCTTTTATCTTGGCACTATTTGTACACATTGACAGTCTAGTAAACATCCATCTTTGTAACCATAGTACCCTCCTTTCTATCGGCTGCTTCCACTATTGTTGCACCATCCAGAAGATGCTCTAGCTTCGACAACACCTATCCCACTCCTAAGTTATTCCATGTCTTAATATCTTGCCCCCAAATGCTCCATTTCTGCCTCCCAAATTTCTCTTGCATTTTCATGACAACTTCAGAAGTCTTCAAAACTGAATAGCTCCCAAACCAGAAAATTTGCAAAGCTCTGTATAAAGTTCTACTATAGAGAACATATTGCACAAGATTATAATCTTTTTTTTTTTTTTTATTTAGGACTGGGCATAGCTATCATGTCTTTCTTAGTTTTCAATTCCAAGCCCCTGATACAATGCCAGTATATACAGGACACCAAGGAACTCTTCTACTGAAGTGCTAACATTAAGAAAATAAAAATTTCCAAACATTTCATGAGCTTAAATAAAAAATGATAAAAGCTTAAATGTGATACTACCATTGATTTCATTTTGAAACTGCTTAATCAATTGTGAGCAATTTTATTTTTCTTTGGCATCAACTTATTTTTCCTTGGGAAAGCCTAAAGGAAGTTCAACTATTAAATCAGATTGTTTTGTAGAGTAATGAGCAGATGATCAACAATAACCAACTTAATATAAAATATGCAAAAGGTCAGTTGGTAAATAATAAAAATATTTCACCTCTTAAAATTCACATTGAACATATAAGATTGTCATGAAGAGGCCCCTGAAACTTACTGAAGCAGCCCCAGTGTCTGCAATTCTCTGGTGCAGTTTTATACTCCTCCAGCTTTTACGACCCTCTGCGAGTTTCTGGCTTTTCCTCTCGTGCATTGGAACAGCCCCTCTCCCACACAGGCTGTTTCTGGCTCACCATGCTTATTATCTTAATGGACAATTACAGCTCTCCAGCTGATTTCTCAATCACTACAGTTAATAGAAAGATTTTCATTATTGCCTACACTTTCAGCTTTTGAATAGCAAACGCATTTTACTTATTTCCCCTTTGAACTATGTTCCCAGCTTTATAAAAACAAACCAAGACTCTATCTGTCAAACACTAAAAAGAAATAAATAAAGCTCCAAAATGTAATAGCAAGATCTGAGTAAAAATTATGTTGAATAGCATTTTTAATAAGAAAACTTCAGAAACCAGTGTTTTTCTGCTTCCCAACATAGAAAAGGATGACACATAACAAAATTTAACAGAATTGCAGGAATTTAAATTATATTTGATATCGTTTTCCAGAATTTTTCATTACACTCTGAAAACATTTTTAAGTGTATAACAAAAATTAAACGCACTTAAAACTCTCCTCAGCATACCCAGACAAAGCAATATAACCGATTGCTCAGTTGTAACATTAATTTCCATGAGCGGTATGTACTCCTAGCTTGAGAAATTTAAAGATTTTCAATACTTATTTTCTAAAAATAGGAACCAAGCATTAAATTTTTTTCAAAAGAAGATATATGAAGTAGGAATCACCCCTCAGAGGTCAGTATCAGACATAACTTGCAAGAAGAGCTTCTCTTCATCGAGAATCTACCACGAACAGTTGTCCCCCCTTATCCACGGTTTCACTTTCCGAGGTTTCAGTGACCCTCAGTCAACCCAGGTCTGAAAACATTAAAGGGAAGTTTCCAGAAATAAACAATGCATAAGCTTTAAATTGCGTGCCGTTCCCAGTAGCGTGATGAAATCTCGCACCGTCCTGCTCCGTCCTGCCTGGATGTGACTCATCCTTCTGTTGGCTCCCCAACCATCACGTCGTCAGCTCCTGACGTCCAACCACTGACACCGTCCTGGCTCGAGGATCCTCCTTTGGACCCACTGTCAGAAGGTCAACAGCAGCCAAAGGCCACCTAACAATGCCTACGTCATTGCCCTCATTTCATCTTGTCTCGCAGGCACGGCATCTCCTCACATCATCACAAGGAGAAGAGTGAATATAGTTCAGCAAGGTATTTGGAGAGAGAGAGACCACATTGCCATAACTTTTATTACACTATATTGTTATAACTGTTCTGTTCTATTATTAACTATTGTTGCTAATCTCTTACGTGCCTAATTTGTAAATCAAACTTTATCATAGGTATGTATGTACAGGAAAAACACAGTCCATATAGGGATTGGTACTGTTTGTGGTTTCAGGCATTCACTAGGGGTCTCTGAGTGCAACCCCCATGGATAAGGGAGCACTACGGTACTGGTCAGGTCATGAACATCATCTTTAGGCCTCTAAACATCCAAAACAGGCACAGAGCAGCTAAGTGACGCACTGAGTGTCACACAGCTAATGAATTAACGAGCTGGGATTCAAACCCAAATCTGTCTTCACACCACCTCTTGCTTCCTCTCCTTGGGAATGACTGCACAGAGATTAACTAATACCTTGATTCTGGACGTGAAGGAATTCTCCACTACTCTCAATACAACTAGACTTGAATTTCAAAACCAATCATGGCTCTATTGCAAACTTCTAATTCCCAGGCGCTAAGTCAGTTACTGAAACTCTCTGAATAAAAGTAGTTGAAAATGATACGCACCGTTGATTTTTACTGGTGATGTAACACATCTATTTCCATGAAAATAATACATGACTAAAAATGCAGGCTTTGTTTTCAACATCTCAAGCTAATATCTATAAACTTAGTAGCTGGTTCAGCTAGCTTCTATTTCCAGGTATTGACAACTTAGAGTTTTGACTTTTACTGTGTTTTCCATTCACCACATTTTTTTTTTCCCTAAAGGATACTACAGATTCTTTTCTGGCAACTTTATCTCTCCTGTCATCTTAAATTAATAATGAATCGCACACACGATTGTTTTCTTATAATACTTTTTGTGTTTTTTTGAATGAATATTGAATATGCTTATACACCAAAAAGCAATTTTCTACAGATATATACCTAAGAGTGGTGTTTCAGGATACATATGTATAAGATCTTGCAGATGCCTACAGTCACTTGTTCTTGCCATATAAGGGTGGTTTTTAATTCCTGTTCTTTTTTCAGACCGAATGGGCACATCTAAAAAATACGCCATAATCAGGGGGCAATCTCTCCATTTCTGTATCACTCCAGTTCACAATGAAAAACTGACTAACGGCAAAGGGCGAGTCTGTTAAAATTTGGTACATAAAAGGAAAATGCAAATTAGATAACTTGATTTATCTGGTTCAAGCCAAATAGATTGGAAAAAGGCATTTGCTAACTGAGTAGTCGGTTTGAAAAATAAATGAGCACATCTCTGTGAACTAGCTCAGAACACTTGGTAAACAGCAGAAATGAAAATAGCACAGTTCTTTAGGAATACTGTTGCTTCTTGATTAAAACTCTACTTTCTTTCTCTCCATCTACTCCCTCAATTTTAAAATATAGATAGACGTCAGTTATTTGCAGAGAGGCTGGTTAAACAGCATCCCCAGCATGCATCTGACACTCATTATTATGATCATCATTAATAACATTTATTTAAATAATACTAAGTATTTTTCCAAGCCTTTTATATACATTATCTTATTGAGTTCTCACAACATCCTTCATAAAACGTATATGGCCCAAGAGACAGAATGTAACTCCCGACTCCTTAAGTGTTGGTCGTGCATATCGACTTTCCAAAGACCACAAATACGGGGAGGGGAGAAAAAAGAGTAACCTCACAGTGCAGAACCCTAAAAGCACGACCTCAGCCAGATGAGCAAGACGGACGTCCACTGTGCTAAGTCTTGTTGACAGAATATACTCTTCACGTAATGTGATGAAAACGGGACTTTTCCTCTGTGGTCTTCCTCTCAAAACCCATAACCCCAATCTAATCGCGAGCAAAACACACAAATACCAGTTGAAGGACAGTCTACGAAAACATCTGACCAGTACTCCTCAAAACTGTCAAGATCATCAAAAACAAGAAAAATATGAGAAACTGTCATCACAGCAAAGAGGAATCTAAGAAATCTGACAACCAAGCGTAATGTGGTATCCTAGACGGGAACTTGGAACGGAAAAAGGACTCAATAAAACCAAAATAAATCTGAATAAAGTGTGGACTTCAGTTAATAACGGTGTATTGATGTTGGGTCATTAACTGTGACAAATGTACCATCCCAATGTAAGACGTTAATACTAGGGGAAGCTTGTTCTGGGGAATATGAGAACTGTCTGTATTTTCATCACAACTTTTCTATAAATCTAAATCTATTCTAAAATAAAAAATTTAAAAGGGAAAGAATTCACACACACATATACACACATAGCCCAAGTTATAGTGATAAAACAGAGCTTCTTTGAGACCCAGGGATCTATCTAGATCACTGATAGAAGCTGAATTTTAACCAAGAAAGGATTTTTAAACCTAAAAGCAAAGCTTTCCTCCAACATAACAGAGTTGCCTCTTGAACAGCATTCCTTGTAAATAAAGACTTGACACATCCATTTGAGTTACAAATAATAGACCCTTATTTGCCAAAAGAAGGGCAAGAAGAGAATGGTTAAAGTTTAGAAATTTTATACACATGCATAAAACACAGAAGGCTCCCACACACATAAACACCGACGGATAGTTGGGCAAGAGTCTAACTTTTCCAATAGTAAAGCGCAGTCCTCTTTTGAAAATGGTGGAAAGCAATCATTTAGATTCCAATTTCTGCAGTCACGGCCTTAGGGAAACTTTCTGCAGATGCTGCTTTCATTTCCTCCTCCTTCATCTTTTCATTTATCCAGAGGTCATTCTTATCTCTCCTCTTGGTTGAACCTCAAGGTCGTCCCAGCTTATCTTCCTAATGTCTCTGCACCTGCTGTCCCCGGTCTTATTAAAACAACTCATCTCCTGTTTTCAGCTTGTGACTTTTCTAGGCAGTATTTTTAACCCATTTATTCTCTCTTCACCAATTCCATCTTGTATAGCCGAATATTTTCTAAGCCAAGCTTATAATCAGTAATGTTCTAAATACTTAAAAAATAAGGTAAAAAACGCTTCTATCATTTTATTCCTCAAAGACAGGCCCTAACAAAGTTACTAAATTTATATTTGTAAAAACAACCTTATTAATTTACAATTAGCCTATGTCTAAGAAGGATCGATCTTTTCAGTAAAATAGACAAATGAGCTAACAGTCTTTCTTTCCAAAATCAAAAGTTGAAGGGTCAAATGGATTTTCCATAACAGCCTCCACTCACTTCTGAATGATCTCAATATGGGGTCATGTGGACTAATGTTTTCTTTTCTCTCTTAAACAAAGCCTTGTCTGGGGCAGGATTCTGACCTCTTTCCCAACCTAGGAAGGGACGTCCCAAGACGTTTAGCATATAATCAACTTGTTACTGAATCTACTCCCAACTTTCACATAGCCGCACTCACAAACCTAAACATTGGCCACTAAACCAGGACAGCCACACACAACAGGAGCAGCCATGAGTCACTGGGGTGGTTACTACTGTAGATCCTCAGGGGCCAGCAGCAATCTGTACCCTCTTGAGTCTTCTCGCACAGCCCAGCGACCCACATCACTGACCCTGCTGCCCATGTCCTTCCAATAGCAACCACTCCACAGACCAGAGAAGAACATCTGGAGAAGCAGTTTCAGGAGCCCCAGGGTGGTGATATGGGAGCAGAGCACAGCAGCAGGGCCCTGGGCATCAGTGTGCCAACATCTTGATGGAAAGGAAAAGCTCCTGTGGGGACGGCCAGTGCCTCCTGGTGAGGTGGGAAGTCAGGGGACACTTGCAGGTACATCAAGCCAGACAGTGACCCAAAAGAATCTATTTCCTTGGTTTCTGAGTTTTGTATTCCCAGCTCCGCCTTTATGCTCACACTTATATCAAAGAAAAAACAGAGCTGGACAGTATTTAAAGGAGTAAAAGCAGATTTTCTTCAGGACTATTGCAACAGCAAAAAGGAAACCTCAGCACAGAACATGGCTCAATTCCGAATGCGGCCTGCACAAGTGGGAATTTGCAGCCAAGGACGAGGGTGGGGGTCAGTGGATGGAAAATTACTAAGAGGAAAGGTCAGGGGCAAAGGGAGTTCTGGATAAATGGACCTAATAGGATTCTTGCTGAAGACAGGCCAGGGTGATCAGATATTACCTGGCGGATGGCAGAGGGTGAAGAATCTGATCAGATACTGAGAGTGATCATAAACCCAGGGTGGGGGGATTCTGGTTAAACTGACCTAGAAGGGTTCTTGCTAAAGCTAGTTTCTTACAAAGAAATGCAGATGGACCTATGAGAATAAGGGTCAAGAGCCTGCCTAAAATTTGGTCAAGAAAAGCATCTTTGTCAGTGTCCCTCTTAATTCACGGTAAGAAGAGACTTTGTTCTTTCCTTTGAACAATATAAGTCCATATCTCACGTGGCTGTCTTTTGTTCCTGAAGGACCAATCAAATCATCCTTGGGACTTGGTAGCAGAGGGTACAGTCGTCCCTCGG
Source organism: Equus caballus (assembly GCF_041296265.1). NCBI lineage: Eukaryota > Metazoa > Chordata > Mammalia > Perissodactyla > Equidae > Equus > Equus caballus. The sequence goes on along the minus strand of NC_091692.1, from coordinate 1,024,659 downwards.
TAACCACGAGGGATTTGTTCCAGGAACCCCCCATGGATACCAAAATCTGGGGATGCTCAAGTGCCTTGTACAAACTGGCACAGTACAAAGAATACAGTTGGCCCTCCAAATCCACAGCCACCGCCTCTGTAGATTCAACAAATTCACTCGTAGTTGGTTGACTCTGCGGATGTGAATCATGGATACAGAGGGCTGACTGTCTTTGCTGGATGGTGCTAGGTAGCAGTCAGGCATTTACTGAGGGCAGTTTCTATGAAAATAAAAGAAAAACAATGATTAATAGTTAAAAATCCAGTTTCTGAATCCAGCAGGCAGCCAGTCGAGATGATTTCTAGATATTGGGCTTGAAGTATTATCAGATGGTGGAGTGAGGACAGCACTGGCAATCCACTGGCTTTCCAGTTGGCAGTTTGAATGTCTCTGGTGATGGCACGGGGCGTTCCAATGAATTTTCTGAGTGGCCCACACAACAGCACGCATGAAGTTGGCCCATACATGATCTGTTCTGGTGATCTCCTTGAAGTTTATATCAACTCATCAAGCTTCAGCTGGCAGAGATTTTGGGAAAGACAGTTTTAGTTCTCAATAACTCCAAGTCAGAAGGGAGAAATACTGGAAACATTCATTTATTTAGAAAGTTGTAGGCCAGACATTAGAGGAAATTAGAAGAATTCAGGATCCAGTCCAGCTTATAGGTAGATAACAAAACCTTAAGACAATGAACAGGACTAGAGTTTAATACCCACAAGGGTATGCTATACTTTTCCATTGAAACATAACTTTTCTCTTTACAATCACTCCCATTTCTATCAAAGAGAATCAAAGAAGATCAATTTGCTTCCAAAACACGTCTACTCTCACTGAAGTTGGCCTGATTAAGCACATAAGAGCAGCAGGAATAGTGACTGACCACATCGGTCTTTTGAATTTGCTCGGCTGGAACTTTTGATAAGCAATGTCAGAGTAGACTTTTAAAAGCCTCTCGAGATTAGGAAGCCAAGCCAGCGATAGACTCTCAGACTTCATCTGCAATATCTATACGTTTGAGTGAAGTCCTCTCCTCTTGAGGTCCCCAAAACATCCTGAGGTTCCTGAGCCTGCCCAGAAGTGACCTTCCTTATTAACCTATAAAGCCAGGGACCCTACGAGCAAGATATGGGGTGGTTTTTCAAAGGGGGGCTTCCTTGACTAAATAAAGTCAACTGAAGCTCCTTAAAGCTGTCAGGTTGTATTTGATTACACACATCTTTCTCAAATGGGTCATTCCAGCTAAAGTCTTGATGATATAACCAACGTTTCCAATTATGTCCTGTTACAAGGAGAACAGACTCTTATGGAATGTATGCAAATAACTATATTGCCATGAAAATAAGGACACTCAAATTTTCCAAATTCTGGAGGGATCAGAAAAGGAGAAAACTATAAACTATGTCTGTTAACAAAGGTATAATTTACCAAATTGCTATAAATTATAGATAGCTTAAGAGAAGAGGGGGAAAAAAAAGTTTCCTTAAATCTGGAAAAGAAAACATTAAAGAACCAGCAAGGAGGTTTTAAACAAAAAGCCATAAAAATTATAATCATCCTCATCGGTTTATTTAGTTCCATGTAATTAATTCTTGGTTTGCTTGATGTTGGGATAGCAGTTTTATGAATCCAGCTTTTCCATTAGAGTTCTGGAAATTCTTACTCAGTTCAGTCATATGATTTTAAGGTTATTAGAAACCTGTACTTGTCGGAGTCCTCTGCATGAATTTCTTCATAGATGGAGCACTTTTGCCGAAGCTTCAGAGTAAAAGAACAACTCTGACACAGCTTCTGTTCCTTACAGACGCTAGCCTCTCACAAACAGCGACGCCTAAGACGCTATCCCAGGCTCTGTTGGTCTGGGATGCTAACCCAGCTTTTAGAACACACTTGGAATCTTAAGAATCAAAATCCGTCCTGACCAGCTTCAAGGAACGTTTGTCCAGAACAATGGTGTAGGGGTCAGACTCACCAGTGGATCCCCAATCAACCAGTCAGCAGCGAAAATTAAGACTTGAAAGGGGTGCCTTTAGGGCCCCAGGTGAGTGGTCCGGGGGTCCAATGATGAATCTGATCCTATCTGAGTCACCGCACCATAACTGTCAAAGAAAAACCAGAGCTGGAGAGTAGTTAAAGCAATAAAACAGATTTATTCAGGACTATTGGAATAGGGGAAAGGAGATCTCAGGAAAGAACCCGGCTTGATGATGAATACAGCACGGCAAGTGGGAATTTATGGCCAAGAAGCGGGGTAGGGGTGAGCGGATGGAAAATTACTAACAGAAACCATCAAGGGTTGGGGGGGTTCTGCCTAAACTAATCTAACAGGATTCTTACCAAGGACAAGCCAGAGTGATCAGAAGTCACTTGAAAGATACTGAAGGACGAGGGACCCAATCAGATATGAAGGTGGGTGGTTCTGGGTAAACTGACTTAGCAACATTCTTGCTAAACCCTTAATTTACAAGGAAGTCACAGGCCTAGGAGAAGGTTCAGGAGTCTGACTAAAGTTTGGTCAAGCAAAGAATCCTTGTCACTTACCCCATCATTTTTTTTTTCCACATTTTTTTCTTTTAAGATTTTATTTTTTTCCTTTTTCTCCCCAAAGCCCCCCAGTACATAGCTGTATATTCTTGGTTGTGGGTCCTTCTAGTTGTGGCATGTGGGACGCTGCCTCAGCGTGGTTTGATGAGCAGTGCCATGTCCGCGCCCAGGATTCGAACCAACGAAACACTGGGCCGCCTGCAGTGGAGTGTGCGAACTTAACCACTCGGCCACAGGGCCAGCTCCTACCGCATCATTTTTAAATAATCTTTTTTTGTGAAAAACTCCCTAGGCACTCAGATAGTCCCCCAGGGTTGGTGTGTGGATTAAGCACCTTTTAATCCCCAGGGCATAATAAAGCTTGGGCCAGTGGTAGAACTTTCATAAATGTTGGTCGAATTGTTGAACTCTTTCACGATAGGAACGAAAACGGAAACGTGAAGACCACCCCAGAAGGTGAGTCTATAGAAGAATTACATTTTGGTTCAGTTTCAATTTGTTTGATTGCTGCTAACAACTTGAAAATGACCTGTGGGACTCAAGAACAGAGTAAAACTTACAGAAGATAGTGATATGAACCTGGCAGATTTCTAAAGATGCTTTTGTTTTTTCCTTGAATAACATTAGGCTGTTAAAAGATCACGAAAGACTGGAGTTATTGAAAATAGCTACGTCTAAAGTTAAAAATTAAAGAACATTCAATTCGACCATAAAAAGGGCCTTTGAGAGGAAGCCGACAATCCTTGGGGACAGCTGTATTTAACCATCATCATTTTGGTTCACTGTTAGAGTATTGTTTAAATCAGACACAAAAACAGAGCCTTTATTTATGTTGTTGACAAATCTCCAACAGCATCCTTCCTGACATCAAGCCTGTCTCTAAGTGACAGAGACGCTCGTTTCCCTTCAAAGAAGGCCGTTTTCATGAATGAAGGCAAGAGGCGAGATGGGAACAACCTGTCTAGTGGAATGGCCTCTTCACGTTTTCTGACTGGATTCAGGCTGTCCTCTGCCCCCACAGTGCTGCTTCCCTGAGGCCCCTCTAACGACACGGCAGCTCAAAGGTTGACTGTGGCTGAGCAGCAGCTCAGCTCACGCTGGGTCCTTGAAGGTCGGCCAGGAGCTGCCAGAGTCCAATCCATCATTCAGTGATTCCCAGCAATTCTGACCCGGCACAAAGAACCTGGAAAACTCCACTCTCTCGTGAACCAGCTCGGGAGTTCCAGGGGCAGAAATTGGGGCAGTTGCTTCTATTTGGCCTCAATCTTAAGTTTTATTTTCAGAGAAATCCCTTGCAAAAATTTCTGCCAAGGATATTTAATATTCATTGAATATTCTCAAAGGACTCGTTTATGGTTACTCTAACAGAACTGGTATTTTGGAGCTGAAAAGACCTAGGTGTCAACTATTCTGACTTAAAAAAATCTCATTTCAGAGATGAGGAAACTGAGTTGTACAGATTTAGACGACCTGGCCAAGGTTGCACAGCTAAAGCACCTAAGACAGGAGCCAGGCATCCCGATGGTGAGACAAGTGCTGTTTTTACCACGTTCTTCTTTTGTCCAGTAAACATTTCTGTGCAGAATAATAAAAAAAAAAAAAAATTAAAAGAAGGAAAGGACTTGAAATACAATTTGTTTTCCTCCCTAACTGAAGGGGTCTTAAAGTATTTATGATTAACGAGGATCAACCTTACTTTTAAAATAGATCCAGGGGGCCGGCCCGGTGGTGTAGCGGTTAAGTGCTCACCTTCCAATTTGGTGGCTCGGGGTTCGCAGGTTCAGATCCCGGGTGTGGACATGGCACCGCTTGACAAAAAGCCATGCTGTGGTAGGCGTCCCGTGTATAAAGTAAAAGAAGATGGGCATGGATGTTAGCTCAGGGCCAGTCTTCCTCAGCAAAAAGAGGAGGATTGGCGGCAGTTAGCTCAGGGCTAATCTTCCTCAAAATAAAATAAAATAAAATACTTCCAAAGAACTTGGCGAGTGTTTTCCAAAATTAACAGTGATTGATCCATGGAAAACTTCCCTCCTAGCACGTGAATTCCTTTCTGTGGAAACATGTTTAATCAACCCATCGTGAATGCCTTCCCTTCGCAGGAAAATGTCCTAGATGCCAACTGTAACATGATAGACTTTGGAAGAAATTACATTTTGAACATGCACTTTCTAGCATACACATGAAAACAACTACATATGGCCAATTAAAGAAAATCATTACTTTTTAACTTTAGAAAAATAAACATATGAGATAAGATTTAGATAAATACAAATAGTTTGAACATCCACTACCATCAAAAACTGCTCTGAGCTTCTGCTTCTTTTCTCTTCTTGGAAATCACTAGCATTCTAGAGCTTCACCTTTTCTCGGCTTCTCCCATATCATCCGAGAAATTAGAGCCACTGAGACCAGAGCCAGGGGTCAGCCTGCACAAGGTCATGCCACACGCTCGCCTTGGCCCCCCTTCTCCTCTGCCCTCTCTGCACATCTGAGTTCCTGGTTTCCTGTCTGGAACTAAGCACCAACTTACACTCAGAGAATGAGCAGGCAATTTCTTTTACAGCCAGTTCTTATGGCTTTTTCTGAGAAGAAAGGCAAACCACTAAAGTAAGCACGTGTATCTCACTTTCTCAACATCTTGCTTTCTTCCCTTCTCCCTTGCCACTCTGTTCTCCCATAATCACCCCGTAACACACACACACACCATCTCTTCACCCTCAGAAGAGCAGCAACACACACTCCCAACTCAGGGTCACTGGTACACAACTTCCCCATCACAAACACAAATGTCCACTCTTCACAACTTGCTTTTCTTGCTGGAAGCTTCTGTTAGGTCATCATAGCCATATGTTGCCTTTTTCTTCCTTTCTTTCTATTCAAACTATTCTGAACATAATAATATGAAAGGTTTCAAAATAAGAACAATAGATTCATTACAATTCTGCTGAATTTCTGTTGTTCTACCCTCAACAAGAAGGACCACTGCTTTCTGTACACCATCTTTTCTCACCTACTTTTATTTCCAATCCAATAATTTAATGTTCTTAAATTTTATAACAAGTTGTCACTTTGCATCCTTTTAATAGCTCTTCTTCAAACACTTAATAAGGCTGAATTCGATTTTATTTCACTTGATCCAGTTAATCTACTTATAGAAAAGTTGGTTACGTTTAAATTTAAGGACCTACATTCACTCAACAAACACATAAGATAGTGCCTGCTCTTAAAGGGCCCAGAATGTCTTAGGAAGACCGACATGTACACATAATAATAAATACCTGTGGACAATGCTCTCTAGAAACCTATATGAGGAAAAGAACCAGGAAAGGAGTCACTCCCAACAGTCCAGATTTACTAGAGGTCACATCTATGCCGAATTTTGAAGTATGTGCAAAAAGTGTAGCTAATAGGGAAACAAAAATACAATCAAAGGAAAAGTTAAATATAGTTTATAATTCCTGTTGACTGCCATTGGCATATTTCATACCCCTAGGAAATACTGAATCTTTCTAGATAGACGAATGCTTCTAAGAGATCTACCATTTACGGGGCTTAATATCTCCAACAGCAGAGCTTGCTCCAATTTTGTTCATAATTCATCACCATGATTTCCCCTGGAACATAAGCTCCATGAGGACAGGGGCTGTTTGCTGTTTCTGTTCCCCAACACACGGGAAGCATCGAGACCCACGCATGGCTCATCATATGCACTGAACAAATATTCGCTAACTGACTCAGTGAACGGACACTCTGGCATTTCCTTTTCAGAAACATCAGTGAGCGCACTCCCTATGGGACACTGGGTCTTGCTCTCCTGCTGGAGGTGAGACAAAGAGAAATATCACCTGAACCTTGTTTAACAAGTTTACAACGAAGCAGAAGACAATATCAGGGTCAGTGAAGGTAGTTCTCAACTTTCCAAAAGAAACATGTTTTCCAGGACTAGCAGGACCGGCTGGCAGTGAGGACGGGCACCTCCCCCAGCTGCCTGGGGCCAGACGGTGGCAGTTCAGTGACGTGTCTCTCGCCCGACCTGGTCCCCAGCTCCTGCTTCCCCATCACTTTGTCCAGGCTGCCTGTGTTAACACCTCTGCTGGGTTCACATCACTTCCTTTCTTGCCTCCCTTCAAGAGGAAAGATGATTAAAATGCACCAAGTTCTGCGGTCAGAAGCCTATTCTTAAGACCAGTAGCTAAGACAGGTTTTCAATTTCAAGAACTCTGACTAGCTTCCGAAGTGAGTTTCCAGTGAGTCGGCCATGAAGCCTAACAGCTCCTGTCTAACACACACCAGGTCTCTCCCCGACTTGAAAAATCACGCTGCAGAAGCCCTCATTCTCCTTTTCTAAATCGCCCCTTAAGGGTTCCCTCAGTAGACCCTTGTTCTAAAACAAAGGCGATCACTGAAAAAAGCAAGACTAAATAAAACCTTAGATGTAAAAACTATGCCTTCTGAGCAAAACTTTATCCTGTGATTTCTACACCACTTGGTGCACAGTGTTCAATAGCTGTTTACAATAAGACAGAAAAGAAAAGGCTTAAACCCCCAAAATATTTTCATTTCTGACCTGGGCAAAGCGAGTCATGTTACCATTCTTCTCCTACCTCAACAACTTAGAAAGTTTGGCATATCTTTTTATAGAGAGGGGGCATAGTATAAAAGTTGGGATACTGCAGAGAAAAGAAAAAAATGGAGAAGTATCACCGATAGAAAGTAATTTAAAATCAAAATCTTGATTGATTTGATTAAATCAATATTTAATTCCCATTGCCATAACGTGGGTGGGCATCTCATCTCTCACTTAGAACAACAGGATACTTTTGGAACCATCATAAAAGTCCAAAGAATTTCATGCCGTGGCTGCGTGAGAACACGCACCTCCCACCTTCCTTTCTTCCTCTCCTCCTTTCACCATCCATCATCTCTGTGTTGCAGACGAAGAAAATGAAGACTCTGAGCACAAAGAGGGTAAGTGCCTTGTCTGGCAGCTATGTTGCCATCGCCCGTGTCTAAGTCCAGAGCCAGAATCTTTAGGGAATCACAGACGGATGCTCTCTACACATGGTGTCTATCTAACTAACTGGACACTTTCTACCAAGCCAACGTTACCGCTTTAGGAAGAAATAGGTCAAGCTGAGAAACTGGATGAGTTCTCAACGGAAATGTCTCAAAGAGAATACAGCATAACGATTAGACCGAAAGCTCATGAGAGTATTAAACAAGAAAAACAAAAATGAAAATGATAATGTTCATAAACTGGTAAGGATGCAATTTGTATACAACTGAAGGCCTTTTATATCGCTGCCCCCCTCCCTATATTGGCCACCCCTACTGAGGGTAACATCTATCACAATCCAAAATAATAATAGTACTTTGGAGAATGACTCCTCCAAACCCTAAACAAATAATTAAAAATTGCAGAAAAAAATGCAATGTACAGAGAGATCCACCTTATCATTATTTATAATAGAAAAAAAAAGAAATTCCAACAATTAGGATTATAGCTATGTTAACAACGGAATGTTGATTCATTAAGTACTATGCAGACATGAAAAATACTGATTATTATAAGGTTTATTTTAGGGGGAGACAGAAGTACTCATTACATGTTGGTTCCCGCCCTCAGCTCCAGCCACCACCCAGAGCCCCACCTCACCCATCGATGTCTGTCAGTGAGAACAGAAACAGTCGGACTCGAAGCTGGAGTCCTTCAGAGTCCGGTCATTCTGGGAAACTGATGTAACAAGTCTTAATCTAGTCAGTAGCTAAATTGTTGGTTCCTTGTTCTGTGTCCAAAAAATTTACTTACTGTGACTCCTAAAGGCATAAATTGTTGGTTTAACTTAGTTGACCAAGTGAAGTGAAAAGTTATGTACCAAAAAAATGTACCACAAGGGAGCAGAAAAAGCAGGCCCACATGATATCACTGAAAAGAACAGACCACTATGAATGCTGGAAGTGATCAAAATTATGTTTCATTTTTTTCACCTTTGCTCTACTTTTCTATATTTCTATAATACTGTTATATTACTTTGCAAAGAAAAATCAAAGAGTATCATTTCTTATCTGTATGGTCATTCATATGAAATATTTCTCTCACAAAACACTCATACTTAATGACTGCATGTTTGTTTTTCCAAAATCAAAGTAAGAAGTTAAAACATAATGAAGGTAAAAGATGTATTTTCCTTGCCACTTAAGACATCATCAATTCATCTTACTTTTTCAACAAAAGTTTAAATTTTTTTCTGATTTCTAGAGTCGATTATTGAAAGTCTCTGACTAGGTTGCTAAGATAAGTACATACTGATATTTTTTCTATTTTGTACAGCCCTAACTAACCGAACATTCATGTTACCAATAAAAACAGGATATCACCTCTCCATAGTCTAACATCTTAAATGACTTCCTCAGTTTACAAATAAATCCAAAAGACAGATTTCTACTTCTGCCAAGAAAGAAAGCCAATTAGTCAAGACCAAAACTATTAGGGGGGGCAAAAAAATCAATATTTCAACCAATGACAATCATATGAGATTTAGGGAATATAGTATAGATTAAAAATTAGGAAAAAGAGTATGTAAATGAAATATAAATATAGCTACAGGATTGAAATATCCTCACGTTTCACTGATGAATTCTGTGATGCTCCTCAGCTAACAGACACTTTAACAATTGGCTATCAGACTGCAATACATAAGTGCCCTAAATTATTCCCACTTGAACAGCCCTACTGTTTTAAGTCATATACAGCTTCCAGTACAGTAATTTTTATGTCAGCGATCTCAGATAACTAATCCACTCAAGCACCATAACGGCTCATTTCAGTCCAGCCTGTCCCAGGCAAGGGAATACACTGCATTTTCAAATGTTGAAAGTATTTAACACTTTTTGTTGAAATATGCCTCAAAAATAGTATAAATCTCTGTGCTTTTTTAAGGACAACACAGTGATTCTGATTTCATCATTTCCCTAGACCTCAAGGGCATCACTATAAACAATCATTTTACCATGATCTAGTGAAGTCCTTACACACAATGGGTTGGATCTGTGCTGACTTTGGTTATTTAGTTTATTAAACTTAGAAAACATTTAGGAGACAAATATGCCATCTTTAATTAAAATATTATTTCATACAATCTTCACAGTCATATTATCCATCCCAGAAAAACACATTACTGTACAATCAGCACGCCAGATTTATGAGGAAAAACACCTCAACAATTTATAACAGCATTCTACCTCTAACGACATTCCCCTGAACTCCTGCCCTGTTGCTCATTTTTTACGACCATACTTGATAATATAATCAATACTTCTCTCTCTCCCTCACTACTGAGGATGTGTTCTCCCCTCAGCCACTCAGTTAAAATTCCCTCTCCAACTCAGACTCTACAAACCACCAGGCAAAAGATATCAGGCAACGGAGACCATGAATCATCATCCATAACTAACACCAGAGAAGCACCTCAAAGCTCTCCCCGTTAGCTATGTTTCATATATTCCATTTACATCCCATCTATACCCCATATGTCATCGAACCGTCCACAGATGGAAGAACAAGATAGTGAATATTGACTGAGTGTATCCTACACTCTGAGCCCTACACCTAGCACAACACACACATTATATTATTTCATCCTCAAAGCAAATCTGTGAGGTTATAAATAACTTAATATTCAGAAAGAAACCCCTGTCAAGATTACCTAGGCAGTACGCAGTGAGCTCTGAAGGCCATGAGCTCCTAAGACAAAGACCACGTCTCCCTGTTGGTGCATTCGAGCCCAGCACAGAGCCGAAGCAACAGTGTTCCACACCTGGAAACAAGTGACACTGAACTCTGGCCAGCCCAAGACAAAGCTCCACCCTCACCAAAACCAACGACAAACCAATGAAATGACAAAACACGCACTCAGGACTATTAGCGGCAGTGACAGAAACAAGGCGAGCACAACAAACATAAAGCTGTAAATTTCTTAATAAATAACAACATTTACTTGAATTTAGCTCTACAGAAGACTGCTGTGTGTTCCTCAGGATGGAGCCACACGACAGGCTTAACTGAAGAAACAAAACCATGTTCACATTTATTAAAATAAGAAAAAATAAGAACTTTTTCAAATACTTCCGTTTTGCAGATCATGTCTGGACATTCTTTGAGGCTCAAGGCTTTCCACGAGCTGGGCAAGTCACAGACACCGTCGACCAATGTTCCGCTTCATCAAACTCTAAAGCATTTTTCTACAACTGCAGCAGAGACAGGCTAAACCACCCACTTCTGTTTCGCTGCTTCTGCCTCGATTAGGCAACACTACACACCTTGAGGCTCCTTCTGGAAGGACTGCTCCCCCCCGCAGCAGAATCTGCATCTCAGGTTTGTGGACGTCCGTCAATACAGCGCCAGTTAAACAGGCTGTTGGCTCTCTCCCTTTCAGATTTCTGAGTTTCTTTGGGCTTTGCAAGTATTTTAAACTCTTTGTTTCCAAAACCTTCTTATCAGGTAATTGGCAATTTCGGAGCAAGTTAAAAGTTTTTGAATTCAAGAGGAGGGCTTCTACATCACTATCTTTGCCACCACACTTCTAGATAAATTACAAATATAGAAAATCAATTCTGAGAATCAGGACTCTCTGCCCCACGCATTATAATAATGTCATTTTCCATTGTCCCAACAAATAAGTTCAAAAACAAATATAACACAAGGAAAGAGGCAATTTCCAAAAAAAAAAAACAAAAAGGCAATTCCATTGTTCTTTTCATTTTAGACATCTAGCTAAACTGACTTCAATTTTCCACAGATATTTATCCTCTCAAACGTATCACCGCATATATAAACTGTTCTGGCTTATTACTTAAAGCAGGAGTTAAATTACAAGAGACCCAGGGCACAGAGGGCTCTGTGAGGACAAATTTCCCACCCACCCGCGTACCAGTGCGCCAGGGCTGCAGGAAAGAGCACCACAAACAGGGCAGTCGAAACAACAGAAGTGGGTGTCGCATAGTTCTGGAAGCTGGAAGTCCAAAATCAAGGCACCGGCAGGGCCAGCCTGTTCCAGGCCTGCTCCTCAGCCTGCACATGGCTGGCTTCTCCCAGTGCCTCTCCCTATCATTTTCCCTCTACGCACATCTCCGGGTCCACATTTCCCATTTTTATAAGGACACCCGTCGTCTTGGATTAGGGCCCACACTCATGATTTCACTTTAACTTGATCACCTCTGTAAAGATTTTATCTCCACGTAGGTCTCATTCTGAGGTACCTGGGGTTAGGATGTCACCATGGAAATTTTGTTCAACCCGTAACACTCCCCAATCAGGAGCTGGTGCTTACAGATCCTCTACAGAATGTGTAATGTGCATGACTGAAATACCTTTCTGCCACACCCTCCTGACCAAAATTATATATATATTTATGTAATTAAATATCTTTGTCATATATGTGTTTGTACATATATGGATATATCACTTTAGGGCAGACAGAGGGAAGGCAGGCAATAACTATTTAGCAGAAATGATAGTTCATATTTTTGGTTATTTACAAACATTTTGCATGCTTTAGATATTAGAAATATAGATGAGTACACACTAGGAAGGATCACTGTGAACTGAGCACCTCGGTGTCAGGCACATGGAGGTACTTATCTCAATTCTCAGAACAACCCTGTGGGATGGGATTCAGGCCATGGCCAGGCCTGCTGTGCTCAGACCATCCTGGGCCGTGGACACAGCACATACATAACTGCCAGACCGCTGACTAGTCACCATGGTGTACTGCTCTGTGTGATGGCTCAGCATTATTATATAACATGAGCTGATATGATAGGGTATGTTGCAAAACTGGTGCCACAAACGCAGATCTTAGATAGTTTATACAAACATATAAAGAAAATCATGCTACAGTTTCAGATACTAGGGCAAGAAAGTCCTGAGGGCTTTCAGTGACTTGGAAGGACATGATCCTGTAGTGGCTTACCATTCCTCCTCCCCAAGTGTGTCTACCATGATGGAATCCAGGAGCTGCCAAACTGAGCTGATCCTATATTCCCATTTGCTTCTACCGAAGTCACTTGCCATAAGCAGTACCTTTTAAGTTTACTACAGAAAAGTTTAATTTGAATATAAGCAATGTACCTGAGCATTCATTCTTACCAGTCCTCAAACTCAGTCCCCAGGTGGACAAAGTCAAGGTAGAAATTATCATTTCCATTTTTCAGATAAAGAGACTGAGTCAAGGAGGGGTGAAATGGCTATACAAGTTCACAAGATCATTAAGTGACCTGGAACATGGTCTCCATTAAGGTCTTTTGTCTCCAAATCCATTCTGGATTTTCCGTATAAGATTTCAAGCATCGAAGATATTATCAAAGCCAGAAACTGCACAAGAGACTAAGAATTCAATTTAATGGTGAATAAGGCAGAATCATCTCATCTTTCTTCTTTGAGAAGAGAATATTTGGCTAATTCATGACTGTAGGAAGATTTATACTTTGGAAGCAAGTAATATAATCAGAACAAAAAGCTGACAAATGATGTGACATTTTAGACAATTTTTGCATAATCCAAAAGAGTTTGGTGGTGGAGTTTTCCAAAGCAGGTAAAAGCAAATCCACACTGACAACTGGGGTTTTAGGAAGACAAAGAGATGGGGTTGGATGAATCAGAGTCAGAGGGAGTCAGAGGAGTCAGAGAAATCCTGGGTCTGTCACAAACTTGCTCAGCATTCAGGACCACCGTCCTTTACTTTGTAGAATTGCCTTGTTATCTGTAAAATGAGAGCTTGTTCCATTGGTATTTCTGTAAAGGACAATTCTTCATCATGTAGGACAATTCCAAATATCATAAGGCCTTCAGCATCCCTGTCCCCCCAAATTCTAGAGGGGTCCCCATTACCGTGACAAGCAAAAACACTCCTACCCACTTCCAAATTCCCTCCCCAGCCCTCAGTTTGGGAACCAGTAGACTCCTAAATTCTTAATTTCCCTCCATGTCTCTGATTCTGTCATCGATCACTGTGTTGACATCCACCAGACTAATAGCGCCCAGTTATCAGTGAATATACTATTCTTTGAGTTACTTTCTTCAGTTGAAGAAAAGATGACCATCAAACTGGGATTCAATAACTTTATGAAATCACAAAGTTGTCACAGTTTCGGAGATGACCTCGTATAAATTTACCAGTGTATACAGCAGATGACACGGTGAAGCCGTCACACAGCTACATGAGAAATGGGTCTCCTGCTGCCTTATCCGGGGCTCTTTTTTCCACCCATCGGACACTCCATTTTCCCAAGTTCCCTCCTACGATGGTAAAATCAGCATTTCACAACTTTGAGGACATTTTCTCATAGCAGTACAGTTCCAACTAAATGCTCTCTAAGAGATCACCTACTAAGAGGCTTTTAGAAACATAAAAAGAAAAAAATGTGCCTACCTAAGGTGAGCAACTGTTCGCTTTTCAGTGGGAGGCCGTGGAGCATGAAAAAGGGAGCATTTTGCAAACTTTTTCTAACCAATTTTATCATTAGGATTTCAATAATGTTGAATCAGTGGCAGTTACTTTCAAACAGCCATTTCATGACTCCTAAAAACCTTTGCTTTATACAATTCCTCATATAAACTAGTCACGTTAGTTGAGAATCTAATAACCATTCTAAAATAGTCCCCAAAGTGGGAAGAATACAGGAAACGAATATGCACACAAAAGGAAGATGCGTGATGAGTGCCAATTTATATGGCACCTGTGGGAAACCAAGACTTCATTCTTATTCATTCCACATTTTGCCACCTGATATCTGCCTATAAATATTAAGAACTTCCATTTGCTTTTACATTGGAGGACCCAGAGAGGAACAGCCAATATGTATATAGAACTGAATGTACCAGAACACACTTTAGAAAGCATGACCATTTGATTCTTCTAAGATTTGGGGCAATCCATCGCCGTTTTACAGCTGAGAAAACTGAGAGGAGTCCAAAAGGTTAAGTCACTTGCCCAAGACACTACTGTGAGTAGTGGCCATGTCTTAGATCTAAATCTTTTCACTTCAGATTTCAAGCACTTTCCTTTAACCAAGACTCTCTCCCATATACTGAGCTTTCTCTGTGCCCTGACAATACCCAGAAGACCGGATGACAGAACACCCTTGCACTCATTGACGCGCCTGCCTCCTCACGCCAGACCGTGAGCTTCTGCAGGCTAAGAACCACACCTGCCTTACCTTTACACAGCCAACACAATGCCTGGCACACAACGTGCACTTGATAAATACCCACCAAACGCACAAAGCGAATGTCACCTTAGAGTTAGCTGCGAATTTTCCTCTCTGTGTTAAAAATTAAGGGTTTGTTGAATCATCAGATACAGCACAAGGTGAAATGATGCTATTCCTTAACACTGAAAGGAAAATTCATGAGAAAGTTCATGTTATATCATATTCGGTATAGTCAAATTTGTGTCAAAGCTCATCACAGTTTATTAACAAATAAATAAAACGCTGAAAATATAGAAATTAAGGGGAAAATATTTGGGAAAATTCCATAACTGGTTCTAAAATTCATGCCACTTTCCTATTCAATGACATAACTGCATTATCATCATATACTAGTGTGAATGAAGAAGCCAAAGTAAAAAAACTGCAGCTTTTAATATAGTGCATATAGAAAAAAGATAGATTTAAAGAAGGCTGCCTGGGGACCGGCCCAGTGGCACAGTAGTTACGTTTGCACGCTCTGCTTCAGCAGCCCGGGGTTCGCCAGTTTGGATCCCTGGTGTGGACCTACGCACTGCTTATCAAGTCATGCTGTGGTAGGCGTCCCACATATAAAGTAGAGGAAGATGGGCATGGACGTTAGCTCAGGGCCAGTCTTCCTTAGCAAAAAAAAAAAAGAGGAGGATTGGCAGCAGATGTTAGCTCAGGGCTAATCTTCCTCAAAAAAAAAATCAATAAACGAGGCTTCCTCTTATGAAACAGAAAGATCCTGCAAATATACTATGATCTCCAACAAATAACAGGTTTTCCACCAAAAATTAATTAATTCATCTATTCAACAAAGATGCCCATGAACACAAGGAAGAACTTTAAAGAGAGTGTAGTCTAGTTCTGTAAGTTGTGTACCTTTGTTTCCATATGATTCTTTCCTTCCCCTCAAACAAACCTCAGTAGGAACTCTAGCGCATAAAAGAGAGAAAACAGAGACTGCTCTGGTTTAAAGGGGCTGAGGTGGGAGCCAGAACCACAACAGCTCAGCTTCCTTTCTTCATTGGAAGCCAGCTTCTCCTCAGAAGTCAGAAAATCATGGTCTAGTCTTTCAAGCATCTGGATTTTAAGCAAATGTTTTGCTTTTCCTTCCTGTCCACATGATGGACATCGACATAAATGCATTGTGTTCATTCTCATGTCTTCCCAAAGTCCCCACTCCTTCATTGCTCAATGTTTCTTAACAGTCCCACTTACTACTCTTTCATCTTCTCTGTTCCCAGTGTGACACTCCAACACAGAAAACACTGAGCATCTGCCACGGGTCTCAGCTGCACGCCCTGCACAAAGGCAGGCTGTTCCTCACGGGACTCTGGGGTGGAGAATCTATGCAGAGTTCCCAAGGGTAAAGACGTAAAGCACTTGGTTGTATGTAACAGGCAACCAGCAACCACCTGTAGACAAGGAAGGGCTCCTTACAGAGTCGGCAGAGCAGACCAAAGAGGAGCAGGCTCGCTGGTGTGAGCCAAGGCATTTTCACATTAGCATGTCAGTGCCTTCATAATTTTTAAACTTCTTTTTCATGGAAAATAGTACTTATCAGTTACCAGTGCACTGTGATAAAATTTACAATTACTCAGGTGTTTCTGTTGGGGCACTGAGAAGATGTGACCAATATTTGATGTGATGGCAACTCACTGACAGAGTGGTCACTGGGCTTGACCTACAGCAGCTAAGCCCAAGCGGCAGCAGCCCAGTCACAGACACCACAGTGGTCCTGTCACAAAATGCCCTAAGTATCAAACAGTAAAACAGCAAGTGCTCTTCCTGTAGGGAAACACTATCACAGAGCAACCAGGGCGAGCCGCGGCAAAAGTGGACAAGCACCTCGAACCCGTCTCAGGAATGAACTAGGGAGACACAGAGATAAGGAACTACACATTTACTCAGAAACACAAAAATATGATCAAGAAAAACAGTCTGACACTGAGCTCAGGCTGCTGGTCAGCTAGAACGCTCCAGTGAGCCTGACTGACTGATACAACACAAAACATCTTCCATCCAGCTTCATTTACAGCCACTGTCCCAATCAACGCCTTCAAATAATCAATGCTCTGGCAACTCAAGTGTTAACTACATGGAGTCCTGGATCCTGACCCAGCTCTGGGAATGGCATCCACACCACTGGTCACTGCTGTGCTCTAAGATCTGTTAAAATATCTTAGTATTACTCCCGCTGCAGATCCATTGGAAGCAGAACAGTTTTTAGGTTAAATTCAAAGAAAAATTTGACACAATATGAAGAGTTCATTTCACAAGCCATTCTTCTAAAATGCACATCTGTTTCACACGTTCACTGATTCTAGAGTACCTCACATTAGACTCAGGCATAAAAAGTCTTTACCTCCTGTTTCCTTTATCTAGTTAGAATCAAGCACATAGCACCTCTTAACACTGTCGTTACGCGATTAAACTGATGGGCTCATGTTCACATTAGAGTATTCCAACCTTCTGGAATGGCCTACGTTCTTCCCCAGTTTCTTAAGACGAAGGGCAGTATCTTATCACCAGTATCCAGCATGGTGACTCACAGAGGACCTCAATAAGCCATTGTCGAACAAATGCATTACAGTACGATTAAAATGTCATAACTCAAGGGGGAAACTGAAGACCAGACCCACGCAGTCAATAAGACACTTTCAACAAATTTAGGACATCTAATGTTACAATCCCACTTCTAAATTTTCTCCAAAATTTATCAGATCACTTCTGTAAATACCAGGAAGAAAAAGAAGGATGAATGAATAAGCTGTGCAGGAACCAGAGAACAGGGTCTGCAATTAGTGTATTCCCACTGCATCCCATACAATATCTTACATACAGTTAGAAGCATAATAAGAGAAATGATTTGAAAGTCAATGTATAGTTTACAAAAACATTTATAGATATCACACTGAATATTTGCAACAACCTCTTCTGCACATTTTGTAGATAAAGACACTGAGGATCAGAGAAGCTCCTTGCAGAAAGAAAAAGAGATAGGGATTACGTGGTTATTAAGTTAATAAATGCCTGGCGAAAGCCTATAAAAAGTCTTTGGCACAAAATAAACATCCAAAGTGAACTCCCATTCATTTCACTGGGTGTCAGACCAACTGTCATTTCCTTCGAGATGTTTCCTTAAGACTCTAGAGAAGCTAAAGCTCTTCATTCTGTGCCTGCACAGTCAGCTAGTATCTCCTTTAACATTCATCGAACTTGATTATATTTACATAATTAATTGTCTTCCCACCAGAGCTCCTAGAAAGAGTTGGCTTGCTTGAATTAGAAACCAAACAACTTCCAGCCATTTTAGTGACCATCTGAAAGACAAACGAGTAAGTGCATCTCCCGTTTTCCCTCTATACACACCCAGGACCTGGGACAGAACCTGGCGTTTGCTAGATGTATGAATACAAAATGAATGAGAAGAAAGCAAAGGAGGCACACTTGATTTGGACTTAGGCTATAGTTCAAATACAAAGAGAGCTGAATATAAAAAGAATGAGGAAAAACACCATACTCTATGGGAGAGTATACCAAGACTATCAAACCAAATGGAGGAAAGACGTGAACATTTATATATCACAAAACTGACAGAAAAGAAACAGTGCTTATGGGAAACTTCAACTGCTCGTGACCCACTAGGATTCCAATTTACTATGGAAGAAACTGATGGACTCGACTCCTTTGCGCCATTCTTCCATAACTCGGATTATGGGAGCAAATGTAGGAGCTTCTCTCCATCTGACTCTAAGTAAAATAAAAAATGCCTTGGTGAAGTACATACAAGAGGAATCTTGATAGAAAGTTACGAATACATGAGCTAATGAGTGGCACATCAGATGTTGTCAGCCATCAATTCAGATTTTAGAAAGTCAATTCTCAGGGCCAGCCTCATGGCCAAGTGGTTAAGTTCACGCACTCTGCTTCGGCAGCCCAGGGTTTTGCTGGTTCAGATCCTGGTCACAGGCACAGCACTGCCTGTCATGCCATGTTGAGGTGGCATCCCGCAAAGCACAGCCAGAAGGACCTACAACTAAAATACACAACTATGTACTGCAGGGCTTTGGAGAGAAGAAGAAGAAAAAAAAAGAAAGTCGATTCTCAAAGTTTCAGATAAAAATTTTAGTAAGACCCCATAGACATAAAAACCAAAACGGAAAAGACCTCAAAATTGAGAGTCCCAGAAAAAAAATGTTGGCCTAAAGTGAGTGGTAAGAGTGGTAGCCACAAAACAAATACAAGGGACCTTGCTAAATAATAGAAAAGTTCATTTAAATACACAGAATTTGTACCTGCGTACTGCATTATGATTATATAAATGGGCGTTGGGTCTAGAGAATGCTGCATCTGGACCAGCTCAGCAACCTAAGAGGTACTTAAGTTCTCATTTTGTTCATGTATAAAATGGAGACAACACCCACCTCATAAAGCTTTTATGGAGACCAAACGAGAGCGCACAGAAAAAGCACTGAGCGCAGTTCATGGTGCGTATTAAGCACTCAGTTAACTGTGTGTGCGCTTGCACATACGCATGTGCACGTGTGCGTACAAGTGTGGCGGCTGGCCTCAGATTAGCGGCAGTGTTATCATTGTTATCTTCATCAGGGCCGTCAGATCAGGAGTAGCATCATCACTATTATTAGCATCACATCACATCACATCACCGAGATCATCACCACTATCCTGAACAACCTTCTGAACCTTCGACAAGGAGAATGTGCTTTTAAGTCACGCCAGAGCAAGAAAAACAACAAAGAAGACACAAAGCTCAGTGCTTGAAATCTACATGCCAAGAGCAGAATGACCTGAATTCTACTTTGTTTCTACTTCTCTATCAACAGACCTAACTCAGGGTGCACTAAAGTGCTGAGACACAAAAGCTGAGCCTAGAACCCACCACAGCTATCTTCAAACCCAGACACGTTATACTCTGGGAAATATAATTATAATCTATGTCATATATTACATACCTATATGTATAACATAATAATGTAACTATATATAATAAATTGTTCCGTATGTATACATGTACACACATATACAAGGAACAGGAAAGCAGCTGAAACCTAGAGGCGTGCAATTGTGAAACCTGCGTAGAAAAGGTTGGCAGGAGATGAACTTTCAAAACTGCAGACCGTGAGCACTGATCACGAGTGAAATTCTAGCAGAGATGTTTTGGAAGCACGCAGTGAAGGGAGCAGAGGTCAGCACAAGGGAACACATCAGGGATAGTGAATGGGAGCGTAGGTTATCTGATCTCCAGATTTCTTCCCCAGAGACTACAAGAATCAAAATCCTAAGATTCCATAATTTCTGACAAATCAAATCAAACAGAACTCCAGTGGAACTCAGAGCTCATTCTCTGCTACCAGACTGGCGTCAATAAATCATTCCAGAAAAAAAGGTGTCTCTCTTGCTTTGAACAGCTAAACAGTAAAGAACCTG
Source organism: Equus caballus (assembly GCF_041296265.1). Lineage (NCBI taxonomy): Eukaryota > Metazoa > Chordata > Mammalia > Perissodactyla > Equidae > Equus > Equus caballus. The sequence continues at coordinate 1,004,403 of NC_091692.1, read as the reverse complement.
GGCTTGGAGAGAGATTGGTCCTGAATGCTCTGAGCTGACCCATCTGAGGAACATGCTGTTTTGCTCTGGGCTAGTCTTGCACAGAGTGATATGTAATCCATAAATTGTGACACAGAATGGCACTAATCTACACTCTAGCTACTAACAAATTGAAGAAATTAAATAAGACAAGTACTCGTATACCAACATGTTAGTTTCCTAATTATAATGGTTGAAATCAATTGTAAGTTTTTTCAACATTTTACAGATTTGCAGAGGTTTTCCCTGTGAAATACTCTTTCTTATTCTATATAATATTTAAATATTCCAATAACATTTAAAATTCCATATAAAATTGTTGCTGAGTGCTTACAAATACTAGAAACTTTTAACAGGCATCTTCAATTCTTCCCCTTAATAATTTAACAGCAAGAAAAAACTCTATAACAAACATTGTTATCTTATTCCTGGAAAGAACTCAAAGTGTAAAGAGGAGAAGTCATCAAAAAAGACCAGGAAAGAGAGGAAGGTGCATTCAAGAGTAGGAGGAAAGCTAGAAGAGCGTTGGGCCACAGAAAGCAGAAGAAAGTACTTCCAAAGAAACGGAGAAGTTGAGCAAGAAAAAAAAACAGCAAAGAGGTGGCCAGTTGGATTTGGCAACATGGAGATTATTGGAATTCTTCACAAAAATGCGCTTCTGTGAAATGGTAGGAGGAGACACATGACTGGCTGTCAGAGTGCTGGAGAACGTGGGTTGAGGGAGAGGTGAGAACCCATAGAGACTGTACAGACAGAAAGGAGACACTGATGCTACAAGAGCAGAGGGAATAACAGCAGACAAAAGCCCTTCATAATGTGACAGGACGGGACACAAAGCATCACCGTCATCAAAATCCTCGTGTCATCACCCTTACCTTCATCGTCATCATCATCATCAACATCACTAACCTTGATTAACCCCTTTCTGTGTGCTAGATACTGTTCGAAGGCATTACATGTAAAAACCGTGGATGAACTGATCTGTGAGAGAAGTAGCTTTATGGAAAAAGAATAAGGTGTAAAATAATCACTTTGGATAGTGGGAAAGCAAGCATAGCACGGAAGGGCAGTAGAATATTCAGCAGGGTTAAGTGTCTGTTGAGATTCGTGACCATAAATCTAAAGTGACACCAATCACTGAATCAGTGTTTTTCTTCAGCAGCGTTGGAGGGCTTCCGTGCAACAAGGAGTCTATGGATAGCTGAGTTCACTCAGTGTCTGACGAGCACAAGGAATGAAGAAACAGAGGAGGAACTTAAGTATTTGTTAGGGCGGGATTATAGTCTTGATTGTTATCCAAACCTGTAGGAGTATGTTCTAACACTCTTCATGGTTGGTTTCTGATGACTTTTCCAATCCTATGTTTTATTTCTCAGCCCCCTCCAATCCTTAAGTCTAAGACACGACCAGCTCCTCCTCTGCCCCTAAAGAAGTCAGCTGTCCTGTCATCCTTAGGCCTCTGCAATACTGCCCCCTTTCTTGCCTGCCTCCATCCTCCTTCCTCTCTTCATTTGGTGGACACGTACTTGGTCTTTCAGCCCTCAGTTCTGCACGGAGCTCCCTCATAGCTCCTCCAGCCAAGGGCCGGTCTCTGTGCCCATCACCAAACTGAGTGTGACCTCCACCTGCTTTACCACAGAAGGCGTCACTCCTCGAGGACAGAGGCTCTGCCTCATTTAGATTTACATCTCCAGTACCCAGTGCTGTTCTCAGCAGAAAGGAGATGCTGGAAAGAAACGTGTTGAATAAATGTATGAAAAACAACCGCTTGAGCGAAACCATGGACCACGTGTGAGCTCATAGGCTCCAGCAGACACTCTGCCCAGACAGAAGAGAGAACCTGTGAGCATTCAACTCAACTCTGCGAGAGGACCAACTCCCCCATCTGCGGTCTTCAAGAACAGAAAGAAGTTCACATCTGCTGTATCTCCACGTGCCATGTGACAGAAGAATCACACCAAACAAGAGATACTTCAGGCTAGCCTGGACTGAAAGTACACAGCAGAGCCACCAGCATCTCTACCAAGGACATTCCCAAACAAAGCTGAAAAGGCAGATTGAAACATCGTGTCACTAACAAGCATCCTGAACAGGCACACAAAGGCATACTTACTCATCATTTCCCAATTGTCTGATCTACCCTTACAAAGACTATTGCCTTCTAGACAGAGTCACAAAAAGGAGTAAATGACAACAAACATCACTACAGTTAAAGCAACAAGTAGCCAGACAAGATACTGGAGGGGAATTCAAACATCAAAAATTGACAGGAATATGGAAAATTTAGCCCTTTGGTACTATTTCTGTAAAGGAACTATGAGAATCAAAATTGTAGGCTAATCTTCCAATTTTTTTGTGTGAGCCTAGATAAGGGTCAAAAGGAACAATAGCTAATAATTAAAGATAGTAAGTAAATAGGTATGATAGATATACAAAATAAATAGATATTATTTAGAATAAAAATATTATTTATTAATTGATCAAGAATTATAGAATAAGGCTAAGTAGTTATGGAATGTTCTTCCTTAATATCTTTTAAGATAAAGATAGATTACCCCTGGTTATTGGAAACGGTTTTGAATAATTATTTTAGTTCCAATATAGATTAGCCATGTTTTTCAGATTCCCTTTCATCCTCTTCAGTGCTTGCCATATATTACTTAACATCAAAATATCAGGATTGGGTCTAATAAACTGCATCATGAGGGCCTGTTATTAATACTCATCTTTACAGTAACAATCTCAGAGAATGCTGCTCTGCAACCTCATAAATAATGCCCCTGTGAACATCTAAAAACTACACAGCAGTGTTTATGTTCTTCTCAGGCAAGATCAGAATCTACCCTCACAGTCCTGTGAGCTATGATCTGATGTCCTCATGCCCGACCTTCACAGGGTCAACCAGTAGCAGTATTAGTCTTTTTGCAAATAATAGCATTGTAAAGGTGTCACAGATATTCCCATTTTCTAGTTGTCACTGTCAAATCGTATTTTTAAGATCCAGTGCACACAATTTTTTTTAAGGCTAGTATAACTCAGGTCTTTTAACATTTCAAATTAAGCAGTTCATAAAATTAAAATTACAAGCAAATAAATTTTAAAATTTGCAGAAATGGATAGAGAATTAAACCATCAAGATGATTTTAAGAAACAATGACAGGAGTGTGGTACCGACACTTGACACACACTACAGAAGTATAGCCTACAGTGCAGGAGGTTATGTAGCTTCTAATATTCCTAAAAGTGTAAATGTGTGTGTCCGTATGTGTATAATTGTGTACGTGCGTGCATATGTGTGCTTAAAGGTGTGTGTGCGCGCATGGGCATGGATGTGTTTTAATATTCTGCCAATATTCTGTGGTCTGCTGCATCTTTGGTCTCGAGTGTTACTCATTTCCCTTGGGGATAATTCTGCTGTCTCTACAGAAGCTTAAATAAGATATGAACGTAATTCTCTGTTTCCTGTCTTCAAATGCATTGCTTTGTATTTATGCAAATATTCAGCTCAATCTCTTGGAAAATTCCAGAGAAGAACTACTAAATAGCTGTGAAGACAAAAATTAGTTACCTTTGATTTAAAAAAATATATATTCTTTAAATTTCCTTTAAATATGTAGGGATTACAATGCTAAAATCTCTTGCTTCATCAGCCATGTCTTATATCATGAAAGGAAGTGTATAAAATAGTCATTCTGATTCATATGTTTTTACCCAATACTACTTAAGGGTTGGTAATTACCTGTCACTGAAAAGACGTTAACCTTCCCCATCTCTACATTATAAATACGACAACCCCTGTAAGATTCATTAATCACTCTACATTGGTTAAGATAATTAAATGTTAATTAGGTCAACTTTCATTCTTTCTGCTTCCACGTTTAAAAAGAAGAATATTAAATAATGATTCAGTTAAAGGTACAAATCACAGATATTCAACAGTGATACACTAAACTAAAACAAATATCTTTATTGTTGGCCAAACATTTTTTCACTTTACAAGATTTTCACCATAAAAGATTTTCTTGTTCTGTGTATTGAATATTAGTAAAGTTGGAACATCTTAATTACACTACACAATTTAAAAGAGGAGTGAAATAAATATGCTTTAGGCAAAAGAACATATGTAACACATATTAACTAACTAGTCTTCAGCCACCAAAGTAAAACTAAAGATGTTCAACTTTTACATTTTAAGTTTTTATTCCCATTTCAAAACATTTGGCATCTTGACTATTAGCAAAAGCAGTGAAAAGCTCAGCAGCTCAATACTAACTACTTTGGATGTATCTCTCCTATACATTTAATTTGTCACTATGATTAGGGGTAATTTCCTTAAATCCCTTTAATTATGAATATTCTATTTGGGCTATTCAGATGAAGTCCCAAAGCCTCCAGATTTACGTCTACACCCACCCACGTGTGCTGTTAGGATGAAATACATCTAAGCTTTAGGAAGATTCTAATCAAGAGATTCAGGGATGCCTTCCAGCCACAGCAGACTGGAAACAAACAGGTGCCCTCCTCTCGCCCCTGATCTACCAGAGCTGAAATTGTGCTCCAAGCAGATGCCCTGGCTATTGTGAAAATTAATGCTCATCCAGACTTGAAATATAACACATCAGCACCTTTGCGAACCATGGGGTAGTGACGTTTACTTAACTATCACTAAGGAATATGTTATAAAGTAGGCTGCTCTTCAGAGAACAGATTTGACATGGAATGAATTTATGGTCGGCTACCCAGCCTGCACCGTGTGTGAGACCAGTGAGGCATAGAACAATCTTCAACCGTAAGAACATATTGATATCATCACCATCAGGTCTGAAGCATTCTCAGAATGATGCTTTCATTTTTGTTTCGAAAAACTAAACAAGACAGGTCTGTCCTCCTCACCGGTAGGCAGTCACTCGTGCAGTGTATTCAATGCGGTGGTCTCTGAAGGGTATTTATAAGATCTTCTCCAGCACTATTGATTGCACTGAACTCCCAAAAATGGATTGAGCAACTTCAATGAGCAAGTTGCTAGTGCTGGTTACACGTGCCTGAAATTCTACATATGGCAGGCAAAACGACTAAAAATACTTCCAAAAAAAAAGAGAAAGAAAGAAAGACCAGAAAGGGAAAACACAAATTATCATGAGTGATCCCTTAAATCTGTTCCTCCTCCTGGTCTCATATTTTTTAAACCATCACCACTCCAACACAACGCTGAAGCCTATAATTTTGGCTGTTCTGATATCCTCATTTACTCTGATCCCCCAGGTAACACAGTCGCACAACGTGGGTCTAAAATATGAGATTTGTAATGGATCACGAGAACAGATCCACCACGTGGGAACCGCCACTGTACAGTGGTTGGGTCATAAGCCGTGCAGTGGCCACATTGGGTCCTGAGATACGGGTATTTGGTGCTGCAACATCTCCATGTAGGTTGCTAATTCCCTAGGACTCAGACAGGATGGGAAGCCTAAGAGACATAAGACTGGGGGAGTCCAACTTAGAAGCCTGAAGGAAGGGACACTACTACTGTGGAACATATGCCAAGCTTCCACCTGAAGACATGACTCAGGCTCCAAAAGGTGCCTCAGTGAAACTCTTCTAGATGGCTCAGAATAAAAAAAGAAGGGAGCATGAAGAGACGTGAGCACGGAATTTTGAAATTCCACTGTTCTGACCTAAAATGGGAACTTAGTGGGAGAACCATTTTTGCTATTCAGTGGAAACAAAGGATTGTCTTGGAATGGGGAGGTTTTCACACTGTAGAAGGCAATATAAGAAGATTTTACCATGTTCTGCTTGGAACATGATGACTTTACTCTCTGGAGAATATCATATAATCCTAACTGGTGCATTTGCATGGATAACGTAGCCATGAAGGGAAATCCATACAGGGTGAATTAGTGGTCCATTGCCACACTGTCCCTTACAGCCACCACAAGACACACGTGGCTATTGAACATTTGAAGTGCGTCTAGTGCCACGTTTTAAAATTTAAGAACTGAAGCAATGGACAAAAAATGTAAACTATCTCATTACTAATTTTATTGATTATATGTTGAAATAATATTTTGGATATAATTGCATTAAAGAAGATACATTGAAATCCATATAATCTGTTTATTTTTACACTGTTTAACCTGGCTACGAGAATGATTAAAATCACCTGCATGGCTCACGTTGTATTTCTACAGGGCAGAGCTGATCCAGTACGCGGCATGGCCAAGGCAGTATTTAAGAGGCTTTTAGAACAACAGCAAAGGACACGTTATGGGAGTTCTGAGAGGATGAACTGCCCCCTGCACTGTTGTCATGCAGGAGCGAGGAAGGACCACAAGGTTTGTAAAAACCACCTCACACAGTTGCAAGCAGGACTTTTCCAGAACTTCACTAATTTCTGCCCCAGGAGAGGCCACCCCTTTTTCTCCATAAAAGGGACCACTGCATTTGGTAATCAGGAGGGAAAAACAAAATACAGAGGAGTGGTGGCCACACACACTTACTATTAGAGGACAAGATGCTTCTCCATATTTCTTCCCAGGGTACCATCAGAAAGGGACTCTAACACGCAACAGAGTCCTCAGTGAGACACAAGGAGGACTCAAGGAGCCATGGAACCTGCAGTAAGAATCATAAAGCCAAGCCAGGACTGAAGGGTTAAAAAAGAGAATGCCCTGTGGCCAGGATGTCAGTGGCAGCAGCGTTAACAGAAGGTCCCCAAGGGCCAGATGAACCTCAGCAGCTCAGAACCCAGAGGTCTCCCCAGAATTCCCCACTCCTCACCAGCACCTCTCACTTCCATGGATCACCTTCAACAACCTGCCCGCAGCTTCGCAGAACCGTGGGAGCCAACAAAAAGCCAGGCTGCATCTGTTTTAAGTGGCATAATCCGTACACATATGGTTTGCTCTGCTTTTTCTTTGTACTTGTCACGTAATTTAACAAAGACATCCCGAAGTTAGTACTACAATATGGTTGTGTTCGCTTACTTCACGCACTTTTTTTTGTCCATATAGGGAATAGACGGTTTCTGAGAAGCATCCTAAAACTGCAACTACATCAGGAAAATTAATTTTTTTGTGTATTTACATGAAAAAAAGGAACAGTACACCTCTGTAGAATAAAGAGAACTCTACCCATGCTGTATCAATCAAGTAAAATAAAATGGCAGAAGATTAAAAACACCAAGATACCATCTCTATATGTTTTTAAAAGGAAGGATTCAGGTCTATCTCTTAAAATGTGAGTTCAGTAGACATTGGAATATTTCATTTAGTTACATATATAGAAAGACGACAGACAGATTAATATAAAATACTTTTGAGAAAAAAATCTACTGAAATTCAGACTTAAAATGAAATTTGGGGATTTGATGTAATAGAATATTGCTCTATAATAAAACTTTATTCTTCTAAGGAAATGTGGAAGATAATCTCTACTGGGGAGATGGAATAAAATATTAGAACTTCTTTCTATATTGACATTTTCCTATGTCATTCTTTTTTACTTCTATTTTGGGTACGCGTTAGTCCACGTATATAATTTATTAATCACCAAGTAAAATATATTGAGGTGTGCTCAAAAGTTTTAATCTTTGAAGTACATAGTCAAAAATTTTGGAAGTCACTATAATAATTAACTGGACGATTAACATAAATACATGATTTAGGGGCTGGCCCCATGGCCAAGTGGTTAAGTGCGCACGCTCCGCTTCGGTGGGCCAGGGTTTCACCAGTTTGGATCCTGGGCACGGACATGGCACTGCTCATCAAGCCATGCTGAGGTGGCATCCCACATAGCAGAACCAGAAGGACCCACAACTAAAATATACAACTAAGTACTGGGGGCTTTGGGGAGAAAAAGAAGGGGAAAAACAAAAGAAGAAGATTGGCAACAGGTGTCAGCTCAGGTGCCAATCTTTAAAAAAAATACACGATTTAATAATAAACAGACTAATTTCAAACTGCAGTAAACCAATGTGTTTAATTTATTGAAATATGTACATTAACAAAAATTGGCATTTTAAATTACAAAGATCTTTATATTTTATTAAAATTCACTTTCTGCGTTTCTAACTCTCTGTAGTCCTAGATATCTTACCCGATATTTTAACATAGCACGTCACTGTTGTCTTTAAATACCTTCACGTAGTACATACAAAATCAGAAGATGACAAAGCAATAAAGATGAAATTTCACTCCAAAGCAGGAGTTGAAAGTCATAAACACAGAAAAGCCGAAAGAATTCAAGCCCTTAATCAAAAGACAAGTGTTTGGAATTCCAGAATTTAACTTACTTCCTCTGCTTATCCATTCATATAGAATTATGAACCATTCTCCTTTCAATTTCCTTTAAGAACATTAGAAAGGAAAAGAAAAACAAATTATACAGATGAGGCTGTTTTCACTAAGAATTCATTGATGCTATGTTAGGATCCATCTTAAATTCATTTAAAGAGTCAAAAGGGAATATAAAAATACTTTATTGGCTCATAGGAAAGAGTAGATGATCAGCACAAGATTTAAGAGAGAGCTCCCAAGGGTAAGAGAGCATCCCCATCTGCTTCCTGGTCCAGACATCAATGGAAGGGTCAGAGGAAGGTGAAAATCATTTTCAAAATGATTCTAATGCAAACTTGATGTAATAAAGGAATAACAATGGCTTTGACCGCCTTGAGAAGGGTACTGAGGCTGTTGAGGCTGCTAATACTGGAAGCCAATTAGAATTCCAGCCTAAGACCCAGGCTGGTGAACCTTCTAGTCAATAGTCCTAACCAGGCAGCCCATGGCAGTCACCTATGGGCCTTCAACTGGGGCACTTTCCAGGCGCCAGAGCCCAGAGATCTGATTCTATACAACCACAGGGAGCCTGACCCGCACCTTGTTGGAAGCATTCCACAAGGATGCCCCAGTCACAGAGTGGAAGCTAGCGCTCTCCCAGACCCACCATGTTTTCTCAAGTCTTTCTATGCTACACCATCAGCCTAGGAAACCCTCCTGGCCTCAAAATGTCTTACTCATTTTTCTGAAAGCATCTCCTGATCATTCCACTGTCCTGATCACCCCACATCCACAAACTGGTTTATATCCCACAGCAGTGTTTTTAAGTTTTGCACAAATCGCTCCTGCCTGTTTTTCGGTAACTAAAATTCTATACATTTTGTTTTAAAGAAATATTAACAGACTTTCGTAAGGAATTAAAATTAATATGAAAACTTCCAGAGTCTTTCTACATGTACACAATGAGTTAAAAAATATAATCAATAGAAAACTACAAATATTTCTTCAATGGACTCTATTGGGTTTCTCAGAGAAACAGTCATACTACAGACAATTAATATTGCATATGCCATCTTTTTTCCTATGTGTGTATATATATATATATATATATATATATATATATATGCCTTTTTCTTCCTCTTTCTAATTACACAGACTGGAGCTTCCAGAACAATATTAACAATAGTGAGCATGATCTCTTTTAGGTTATTTTCCCCTGAATTAACTAAAAAATGCTTCTATTGAATCATTACGATTCTTGATGCTGGTAGACAAATAGGTTATTAAAGAGGGAGCCAGGTAATTGAATTCTACTAAGGCGCTTTGTTTTGATTGTTTTTTAAAAATAAATAGCTGTGGAAGTTAGTTTGTCAAAGCTTTTTGGCATTCTTTGAAAGGTCCATATGATGTTTCTCCGTAATCTATTAATGCAGTGAATGATATTAATAAACTCCTTATTTTAAAACAACCTTTACATGCCTGGGTTGACTTTCACTTGGTTCCATATATCATTTTTCTTTTTTGAGGAAGATTCGCCCTGAGCTAATATCTGCCGCTAATCCTCCTCTTTTTGCTGAGAAAGATTAGCCCTGAGCTCACATCTGAGCCCACCTTCCTCCACTTTATATGTGGCACACCTGCCACAGCATGGCTTCATAAGTGGTGCGTAGGCCACTGTCTGGGATCCAAACTGGTGAACCCCAGGCCGCCCAAGCGGAGCACATGAACTTAACCGCCATGCCACTGGGCCGGCCCCTATCATTCTTTTAATATATTGTTTAATTCAAGATTATTCAAGATCCTTACACTGAAATTTGTGTTGGTAATATTCTATGGCTTTCTTTTTTTCCTACATGAAACGTTTTAAGTTAAGTGGTATCTATATGGAATTCGGTTATAAAAGCATTTATTGATCACCTTTAATTACTAAGCATCTCTTATGCATAGTACTCTGGCCCTGGCTCAGCTAGCAATAGATTGTGGGTGAGCTGATGTAGATCATTTATGAGACACTATAAATCCTCCTCTTCAACAGGGTTCCACTGGTTCCACTTAACTGTGGGACTTGAAAGATAGCAGGGGTCAAGATGAGATGGAATTTGATTAAAATTGCGACCAAATTATTGTACAAAAAACCACTGTAGTCATCTTGCTCCTTTGCTTATTTTCTTTCCTTCTAAAAAATTACTAAAGCAGAGTGTTACAATATTTTTCAAAGCATGAAATGGTACTAATGATTCTGTATTTGATCCTTGAATAAATGTTGAAACAATCAGTGATAACTGTCAACAGTGAACGCACAGATTTTCATAAATCATGTCCCAAAGCATCACCCCTGTTCCCCACAAACAGTATTTTTTCAGAAAACCTACTTGATGACATCATTAAAATAATACTTTCTTCAACTGTTTTAGTGAAAATAACTTGAAACGGCAACAGGCACTGGCGCTGTGTTATCCAGGGCAGCCCAGTACTGTTAACCCTCAAAATACACCACGCAACATATTATCACACCAATCTAACAGGTTTACAAACGATGCTGCCTATGGACCACAGACACACAGTCATGGGGAGGCAGCTCCTGATAGCTTCTGTCAGCACTGGGCTTTCCCTATCCACATGCTGCACGTTGACTATGTGCATATCTAGCCTATGGGAGCAATAGTTATAGCAAAGACCTGTTTAGATGGAAGGATCTGAAAGATCACGCAACTTAATCCTTTCCATTTCCAGCGATGAGACGGACTTTAAGAGAGGAGTTAAACAAATTACCCAATGCCTTGTAAGCCCTGAGCGGTGGAGTCAGTGCTATACGTAGGTCTGCTGACTTCCTAACTCAGGGCTCGCTTCGACTCAACCTGCTGTCTCCTTAGAGGCAACGTGAACACCAGCACTGTGGGAAGTGCTTCTGAGAAGGAGGTGACAGACACGGAGAGGGCCAGGGACGGCTCTGAGGGCCAGTACTCACCGTGTGCACATCCAGCCTCTCTCTATGGCTCAAGCGTTTGCACCAACGCTTCCTAAAATAATTTCACTCCAGCCAACTACAAACTGCTGTAACGCCTTCCTCAAATGCTTCAACCTCCCTCTTCCTAAGACTACTTCCTTTTCTTCTATGCTTTTTTTTCTCTGCCAGAAACACTCTTCCTCCTCCTTGTTTCCCCCTAACTAATTCCTACGCAGCCGTGAGGCTACAACTGACATGCTATTTCCTCAAGGCAAACTTCACCGATTCTTGCCAGTATCTACTACGTGGCCCTGTTAACAGGCTCCCATAAGGGCTTTATTTTCCCAGCAACAGGATTTAGCACAGGTTATTGTTGTTTCTTATTTGTCTGTCTTCCTGATAGACTAAGGTTCCCAGAAGCATGAGGACTGATTTTTTATCTTTCTCACCATTTTACTTTATCTTCAAAGCCTTTTAGACAATAAAATCCAAAGAAGTTACCCCTTGAAAAGTCCTCCATTTTCTCACGTATGAAAGATGAGCTATTTCTTCTTCCCAAAACAAATCCCTCTAACCACGTCAGCTCCCACCCCTCTCTTGCCTTACTGGGAGATAAAAAATTTCATTATCTCTTCTCTTTATTGTATATGTCATCTCCTCCCTCTCAATTAGTTCCTTCCGGTGGATTTTTAAAAATTTCCTTTTTGTGGTAAAACATACATAACATGCAATTTACCATTTTAACCATTTTTAAGTGCACATTTCAGTGGCATTTACATTGTCACCAATCGTCACCACTATCCATCTCCAGAACTTTTTCCAGTGACTTTTAAACATACTCAAGCATCTGCCACTTAAAAACAAAATGTAGTACCATCTGGCGTCTCGTCCTCCTCCAGTGACACCCTTTCTCCTTCTCTGCAAAGCCAACTTTCTCTTCCCATGGCATCTATTTTCTCACCAAGTGCTTACTCCTGACTCGCTCCAATCAGGATGAGAGTGCCACCAATCTTCCAAGAAGGTCTCCATCAGTGAGCAACAGTGGTCCACACCGATGAACTCCAGGAGCTCTTCTCACTTCTCAAAAGCACGCCCAAGTGTAACCCATTCTTCCTCCTCAACACATTCCTCCTCTCACTTCCCCAGCCCAGCAGACTCCTGGTTTTCCTCTTGTCCCTCCAGCTGCTGCTTTTCTCCATCTTTTGTATATTCTTTTGCCTACACAAAGCCATTCAACATAAGAGCCCCTGAGAGGTCCTTTCCTGTCTTCATAACATAATTTCCCCTTCTGGTGACTTTGGTCACTACCTACGCATTTCAGACCCATATTTATACGTGACCGTCAAGGCATAACTTTTTCTTGAGCTTAAATAAGTACTAAAAATTGCTTTCTTATCATTGCCCACAAGTGTCTCAAACTGCATGTTCCCAATGAAACTCCTAATTCTCCTCTCTGAGCTTGCTCCCTTCCACTGCTCTCCACCTCGGTGAATGTCACTCTCGTTCAATCTGTCACATGAAGCAGACACCTGGAACTCAACGTTGATATATCATACTCCTCCAGTCTCCATGCTTTTGATCACCAGCGCTATTTATTAAGCAAAAAAATGGATACATGAATGCATGAATGAATTGTATGACTCTAAGATATTTGTCGAAAAAGCATATTCTTTAATAAATAGTTACTGATTTTATTTCCTAAATTTACCTTTTGAGTCATCGTCTTCTTTCCAGCTTCACTGCCATCACCTTAGATCCAGCATCATCTCCCCACTTAGAATCCTGCAACAGCCACCTAACCGGTTTATCTACATCTACTCTGGCTCCGATTTCAATATCCTCTCCACACTGTAATGTAAACTCCAAATTCCCTGCCCACTGAAGACCATGCGAGGGCTTTTCTTGGTCCCAGAACAAAGAGAAAGCCACCTAACAAGCTCAGTGTGGTCTGATCCCCCACCTACATTTCAGCCCTAACTGACTCCAGTTATCAGTCTCTGCTTTCCAACCCTTTGCCTTCCAACCCTTTGCTTTCAGCACTATCCTTTCCTTGTGTATGCCATTCTACATGCCTGGGAAGCTCCCCTACCCTTCTCATATTTTAGATAATGCCTGCCCGTTCTTTAGAAAACAGATCAAATGTAACTTGTTAGGAGAAGCCCGTCACAGTTAGATCAAAGCCCACTATTAGTTTTCATACCATCAAGTACCTCTTCTTCATAGCTGCCACCATATTATTATGTTTCTTTTCACTTAATTTATATGTATCCCCTGCTTCAAGCCCTAGACTTGATACAGAGACCATGCCTCCTTTTGCTCACCATTATAGCCCCTTGACCTAAATGAGTACCTGGAATATAATAGGTACTCAATAAATAAATAATGGATAATGGATACATGAATGGATAAATAAATTGTGGGGTCCTAAAATATTTGTTGAAAAAGCACATTCTTTCAACAAATAATTTACTGAGTGCCTATTACATGCTAGGCACTGTCCAAGGCATTAGGCAATAGCTAACATCTATTGATCACTTCCTATGTGTCAGATAAGGTCCCCAAAGCTTTGATTGATCGGGCATTTTTCCGTGTTATCATCACAAAAAGACTGAGAGACAGGTACCAGTATTAGTCTTATCTTACAGATAGAGAAACCGTGGTTCAAAGAAGTTCCATGATTTCCTTAAGGTCATTTAAACAACAAGTGAAAGAGTCAGAATAATACCCAGGATGGTCAGATTCCAGAGTCTGACTGAGGCCCTTAAATGAGTGATGGTATGCATACACTTCAAACATAACAATTTAAACAAATGCAGCTGTCTATTTCATGAATGAATCACAGTCCTGAGCTGCCTAAAAGAGAATGTTAGGCACACCACTTTGTCAACACAAACCTAAAGCCTCATTTGGATTTGAGTCACAAATCTGTTGAGTATAAAACAGGGTGATAACGTACCTATTATCTATAAAACACGATATATTTCAGTGGTTAAAACAACTAATGTAACCATTCCAATAGTATCGATGATTCCCTTTAAGTTTGAGCAATTGCACCGTGAACAAATCTCTGAAATTCCACGAATCACCATTCTTCCAAGTGCAATTAGATAATAGCAGAAATTAAGAGACACCTTGCAGGACAACACATTTTCTGTTGAAAGGCAATAGTACCAGGTGCTCTATCAGATGACAGCAGGTTGCTGGCATCAAGTATTTGAAACAATTCTGGGCATCCTGAGACCTACTAAACCTCACACAGAAGGTTAAGATACCACTGACGTGTACAGTCCATCATTCCATAATTGATGGACATCCACTGACCAGCCCTCTGCATCTTTAGAGGGCAATGGTGTTGCAACTTAAAATGGCAAACAGTCCGTTTTGTTCCTACCCAAAAAAAGGCAAATTTTTTTTTAATATAGAAATTGATGTTGATGAGGATGCAGTAAGACGGAAATTCTCATCTACTCCTGTTGGGAGTATAACTTGGTACAACCTTTCAGGAAAGCAATGTTCATTTACCAAGAACTTTAAAACGCCTATAGATTGCGATGTAATAGTTCCATATTCTAGGTCTTTAGCTCAAGGAAATAATCAGAGATGTGGACGAAGACGCATGTATTGATTCATTATTCTCTAATGGATTGAGTCATACTCATTTATCCTTTCATTCGACAAATAGTTATTGGACACCTTCTGGAAAAAAAACGAAGGCCAAAAAGTCCTGCCCTCAGAGTTAGGAGGATTACATAAGAAACCAGACAATTTCTACTGGTAGGTAAAGAAGAGACAGGGTCCTTCTGGAAGACAGTGTGGGGCTGGGACAGAGAGGTTCAAGCTGATGCCTGACAACAAGCACGGGCTAGTCAGACAACTGGGAGACAGGCACACGGAGAAACTCTGGTCAGACGCACAGCTCGGGGAGAGAGAGAAGCACCCTGGGGCTGGATCAGAATGGGAAGGAACCACAGAGAAAAGACCAAAAGGAGAATATCATGGGTCATGGGAACATCAGTTACTTTTGTTTTCTTCTTTATCTGTTGCATAGTTCTAAAATTTCTAGGTTGTTCATCAGGAGGAAAAAAAAAAACATTTTCAAAGCTATTATAAAAGCTAGCAGAATAGACAATAGTTGTAATAGCATGTGTAGTTGACCCATAAAGCACATCATCAAACAATTCCCGTATCAGAGGACTGTTTTCAGGAAGAAAATAACGGCAATAGATTTCAAAAGCTTGAACAAAATACATGTACATCACACACACACACAGACTCACACAGGAAGTATTTTTGTAATAGTGCTAGTCATTTCATACTAAACAGGGTTTTTTTAGGTCTTAAAAACAGTCATTTTTCATCATTTGCAATAGTTTGCATTCTGTAAAGTCGCCACAAACACTAATTAGCAAATACTGAATCATGGCTCCAAGAGGAAACAGACACACACACACACACACTCCCCTCATGTAGATTATAAGCTTAAATCCTAAAAACAACTCAGATTGGTAAATTCTACTTTCTTTATTTACAAAAGAGAAAACAAGGTTCAGAATAAGTGACTTGCCTGAGACCACCCCACTCACAGGCGCCCGAGCTGGGAGGCAAACCCTGCCCACCCGAGCTGAGGCTCCCACACTGTGCTGCGCAGCCCCCACCACCTCCACCCTCTGGTCTGCTCTGCAGGGGAGTGAAACACAGAGTCAGAGCACTGCCTTGCTCAGCCTCGGGTGGGAGTGTGCGTGTCGGCGACACATGCCTTCCACATGTCTGTGAATGGTCGGGAAAATGCCATTGATTGATTTTGAGGTTACACATAAATTATAGCAAGGAGGTAAATTCACAAATACGGAGTCCACGAATAATGAAAATCGACTCTACAGTGGAAAGACCCACATTATGGATCAGTTCATGTCATCCTACGATATATATTAGAGAGAAAAGAGCTGTGGTGAGTGTGGTACGGCGGAAAGAGCCCTGTCAGCCTGGGGATCTCCATTTAACAGCCACGCTATCGAGAAAATCTATAACCTTTTTGAACTGAAACTTCCTCCTCTGTATAATGAAAAGAAGAAAAGGATTATATAATCTCAGAATTTTCTTCTACCTCAAGTCTATGGATCTCCAAAGTTTTCCCATCTTAAATATTTTCTATGTCAAGGGTTTTATCACCTTACAGACGTGTATTGAATTTAGTCATCCAACGACAGTTCAGTAAGCTCTACCTCACTTGCGAGGGACAATTTTCTCAACAGGCATTGGAACCCACAGCTCTCCAAGACAGAAGGCAGACAGGGCGGGCTCAGGATTCCTGACTCATTTCACACGGAATCTAAACACCAATCCCAAACCCATCAAGAACGGTGTTGACCAAATCACGACACCTGACTTGCGCACAACCTTCTGGAACACAAAAGCAGGCACACAAGTAACCACAACCTAAGCCGGATACACTTTTTACTCATGTTTTCTTTGCGAACGCACAAGAGGGAAAACTGAAGAGATTACCCACTTCCAATGAGTAAAAACTTGTTTAATCCGACACTTATAAGTAAGGTCAATTTTTAAGGGAAATAGGGACTTATGAATACGTTCTACTACGGATGTGGCTAAGACCTTTTAAAGCCCTCCTTCACCCAGAGGTATTGCTGTATGCCAAAACCAGTAGCGTCTACTAGAAGCTACAAGGAGCCATAGGTCAACGAGAAAGGTCCTTCCTCCAGTGGAAGACTTTACGCCCTGGACACGGCCCTCAGGGCTGTGGTCTGAGCGCCTCTGTCCACTCCTGCTCTCACTAGGCGTCAAAGTGAACTCAGCCTGTCAGAGGGAGAAGGCGGAGAGGCACCAACAGTTTCCAGGATGGGGTGGAGCCTGACTAAAGCTCTCTCTCTAAGTAAGCAGAAAAATACACCTGGAGTGAACAAACCAACAAAAGCTGAAGGCGAGAATCCAAAGTCCAAGGGAAGGAAAGGGCTAGATGCTCCCAGAATAGTCATTAGTAACATTTTTTATTTCAAATTAATATTTAGAGTAAATTGATTAAAAATGGAAATATGAGGGAAAATTAACAACACACCCAAATCTATTTTCAATAGACAGTATTTTTTAATGTGAATAACAGTTAACATTTCTTGAGAACTTGGTGTTTACTGGATAATCTTTAATCCCCATACTAGCAGTAGGGGTAAGCATCACTGTCTTGCATGCATGAAGACAGTGAGGCTCAGAAATGCTAAATAACTTCCCTAAAGTTACACACAGCCAGTATTCTGAGGAGCTGTTATTTTTAACTTAGATCTGCCTCCATACAAAGTCAGTTGTGCAATGGACGCTGCCTCCTGAAAACAGTATCTTGAAGGTCAAAATCAATAGTTATTAAGTAAGAATTTTTCTAAAAGAATTATGTGCCTTGTTGAAAAGATTAACATTTAATAAGAAATTATATCTGTAAACTAGATAGATAGATCTGTAAATTAGATCTGTAAACTAGAAGTTAGCAAATCCTTTGACCCTCTTTTAGTTTAATTGTTACTCTTTTTTTTTTTCAATATTAGTTTACAGCGTCAGTAGTTTTAACTCTTAGTTAATGGCGGGATCATGGAGCCCCTTGAGAAGATGAAGAAAAGACCCTGAGAAAATATCCACATATGACTACTGCATTTGACTTCAGAGCGTTCACAGCACCCTGATGTCCATACACCTAACTCCCCAGGGTTCTGTGAACACCAGGGGAGGAACCCTCAGCCTCGGGGGCAAGTACTCTCCTATCTCAAGCAGTCCGGAAATAATATGGGTGGTTATGTACCCAAAATCCCAGTTAGGAAAAAGGTTTTAAAAAAATTAATATATGTTAGAAAGTTAAATATGTAACAGTAATCAGATGACTGGAAAAAGTAAATCCATAAATCATAAAAGATCATTGTCTGAGGTCTTAACGAAATAGGTTGTATTTATCACTTGGATAACTAAACAGTTTTCCCTTCACTGGTATTCATAAAGCCTAAATATGGAAATCCATAAACATTATTTAATTTAATCACCATCAAATATCTATAGAAACACTTTGTTGCAAAGATTAACATTTAATAAGAAATTATATTTGCACATTAAAATTAACAAAAACCTATAAACCCCTTTTAGTTTAATTCAAATATTACTCTATTTTCTTTTTTAATCAACACATAGTGACAGCAGTTTTAACTCCTAGTTGATGGCAGGTTTTGAACTTCGTTGGGAATGTGAAGAAACACCTTCTGGAAAATACATGTATGTAACTGCTACATACGACCTCAGGGAGCTCACCATGCCCTGATGTCCATCTACTGACTCTGGAGCTCCACAGACACCCAGCTCTGAAAACTACAAATAACAGACTTTAAAAGTAAATGAAATACCACAGTTGTAGTTTTGGTTATATCATTATCAACACTGAGCACACGATAGATGATTTAAGTAGATAAAAAGAGAATTAGTTAAAACGACCAGCACTAAATAGCTTTCCAGGTTCTGAGAATTCCCCTTCAAGTCCCACTACCTTCTCTCTCTTCACATTTCCCTCACTACCTATCGAGCTGATAGTGATCTACGCTATTCCCCTCCCAAAACTACCCGCTTGTTTTAAAAGCCAGTTCTAAAAGCCGCCGATTGGTGAACGTTTACAGCAGCTTTAAACTGGAAGCGAGCCCCTATCTGATCAAACCCATCATCAGTTAGAACTATGTTCAAGTAACAAAACCCAGTTCAGTCAGCTATTGCTCCTTTTTCAAATCACATTATAATCTAAATGATGAGAATAAATACTTTTTAAAAATTTTAATCCATTGCTTTGAAAAGCAAGCATCAGCCACTTTCTTTGAATTTGAAGAACATATAACAAAGATACGCTGGAAATATTTTTAAGAGTATACTCTGTCTTTTTTTTTTTTTCACTCTCATTTAATCCTCAAAACTTTATGAGATAGGCACAATTATCCTATTATCTATAAAACAGGTACCTTTTTTAAATAAAAGCAAAATAAACTTCGGAGTGTTTAAGCTATTTGTCTATGACCACACAGTGTGAGTGAAGCTGGGGTTCAACTTCCGGGCAGTGAATGACCCTCTCCACCTACTGTCTTACACAAAGCATTCCTCGTCGTTCCAAATCCTATTAGCCAATGTTTGATGAGCAACTACTATGTGTCAGAGACTCTTCTAGGCACTTTATAATTTGATAACAAAGAAAGGAAGGGAAAAATAAAGAGCAGTCTGAAGACCATGCTAAAACACTTCAAAACGAGACCAAACATCAGTCCAATTGCTATTTATAGTCATTCAAGGCAGCATAAATGGAAAGTTACTGAAACTGGAGATATGCAGATACTTGTGTGCTTTTAATTGATTTTATGTAAAGACGTTTTATAAATCCCAACATTCCATTGACTAAGGAAACCTTATAGCCACATCTATATGTGCACATGTGTGTGCACACACAATAAGCTTTCTTGACAATTCATCTGGGCTCCAGTTACAGGTCCCTATGTCAACATCTGGAATCAAAATCCATCCCAACCATGAGGCTGGATGAATTGATGAGCAAGCTATGCATGTGGGTGTGTTTTGGTTTGTGCTTCTTTTTGTTGGACCTACCAGTTTCACTGTCAGCAATGAAATCCAGGAGGGAAGCAGACACTTGGGTCTTAATTCCTATTTTCAAGGGATTAGTGTGCAAGTACCCCCTTCATCTTACAAAATTTCACAACATGGGAAATTTTACAAAATTTGAGATGTGACATGAAGGATGCAGGAATCAAACCTCCTCCTAACCCACAGATGAGATTGGTAAGTAACAAGGGCACACACTGCTTCCATATTTCCTCCTGGATTTAAAATTCATCTCCTCTTATTTGGAAGCCACGCTCCACATGGACTTCCAATTTTCCTTCAATAACCAGATACTTGATTTCCTATTCCTGGAATCCAGAATGTAGATTCTCCAAAGACTCAGGAAGGAAAATAGCAGCTGAGAAAACCCAACACTTTCTACTGGAAATTTCCAGGTAGGAGTAACCCACAAACTAAGAAGCTCAATAAGTTAAAATGGAATGAAAGGGAAAGGAGATAGATACCTATATTTGAACAGAGACCAATACACTCTGTTTTCATACGCTCTTTCAGAGAAAACTTTATACTATAGAGAACATACAGCTTCAAAGATCAATCGGAACTAAGTATTTTTTGAGTGATGATCTCAATTTTCCAAAGGGGCTGAGTCTATCAAAGAAAGATATTTTCAAATGCTTTTTTTTATTGCCACTCAAATCTTCAAATCTAATAAACATGGTGGTTTCTGGAAAGAATTCAGAAGTGTTCTCCAACCCTTAATCTGTTTTCATGAAACACATGTTGGTTAAAGAAGGTAATTCTGGAAATTGTATAGTAATTTCTTTGGAAATTATGAGTGAAGCACAGATGGTAAGACATTGCTTTTACAGGCTATATTTTTATATGCAGATGATAGTATTGTGAACCCTGCACCATACCACTTTTCTCTAACAAGACATGAAACAGCACCATGATAGGTGCATGAGAGGAAAAAACCCAGAAAAATCAAATAAAACTTTAGGCATAATATTTTGCTTGACTGCATTAAAAAGTTTCATAATGGAAATATGTATTATATATATATATATATACACACACACATATTTTACATTATTCCTAATTACTGCTTACGCTTTGACATTAGTCTGGATAAAATACTGAGAAGATGTTTATAATCTAATATCTTTCCCACCTCAAAATTCTGCAGTCTCCATAATTCCACAATCATTTATTTAGCTTCTGCTAATTGACAGGCACTACGATCTCAGGTAGGTGAATAAGAAAATGACCGTACCTTCAAGAATTCTAAAAGGTTTCTGAAATGAAGCGAATAATGATTTAAAGTAGTGGCTTCAACCACATTTACTCCTAACAATACGGGTGGTATCATTTTTCTTTAAAAATGGAGTAAGTTCAAAATAAGTTACTGTCTGTGACTAGGAACAGTAAAATTATTTTAAAATTAAAAATAAATTTCCAGTATGCTTACTGTGAAGAAATAGTATATCATGTTCATCAGACTTGGAATTTCAATAGTTTTAATGTTTCGTAGTTATATTTTTACCAGATTGGCTAAGATAGGACTTTGTCCATAGGACTGGCTCCCACAGAGCTAGACAGATGTCGTGACACTCTACAAGCACACTCAGGGCTCAAAAGTGACCCCCAAGGGTAACCAGGCAGGGAGGTCTGCTAACGGCAGTAGAGCGGGCAGGAATACCCTCATCACCAGTGGCTGCTATTAATAGAAGAAAGATTGTAGAGCACTCGAAGGAAGAAGTGTGAATATCTGGACAAGAAGCCCTGTAGAAGTGCTTCTCCCAAACTCAGACAGCTTCTCTGGAAGAACCAAGAAGGTCTCTGGGACCTGAGAACAGCTCCTGGGGGCACCAGAGAGAAGAAAGCTGCATGAGTCATTCTGACTAAGCGTGGAGACGACCTCTCTGAGCACAGCCCACTCCAGAGCTACAATGTGTCACCAAAGGTTTGAGGACTTGCCTGTTAGAGAAAAGAAATGATGGGTCATCTTCCTTAAAGACTCAGTGGTGCTCTGCCAGCAAGGCAAGGGCCTTGGTGTGGTCAGGACAGCGAGCCCACCCCAGCGTGGATATTCTAAGTGCTGGGCAGCGGTTGCCCGAGTGCGCTCTGGTGTCAGACTGTCTGAAACTGGTTCCCAGCGTTCACATTTCTTAGCTGCAAGACTTTAGTCATGAAAGTTTCTCAACTTCTCTGCAACCTCAGTTATCTTATCTGTAAAATGAGCATGGTAATAATATTTTACACACCTCAGAGGGTTTGAAATGGATAAGGTGATATACATAACACAATACACACTCAGCACAGTGTCTGGCATATACGCAAAGTGCTCAATAAATACTGGCTACTTTTCAAGGCAATGAAGCCAAATCTACGAAGATGACAATTGGAGAAAAGATACCCAATGCAACCAAAATTGAAATCCTACCATAGGCAAGCGAATTCAGTAAGTTCAGCTAGACACAAAGCAAAGATCTAAGCCTGTCCTAAAGGGTAGAGAAAAAAGAAAAAGACGAGTAAATAAAGTAAAAATCATAGCTAAATTATACCCATGCCCCTTCAAAACGATTAGAAGATGAAGAGGGGAGGAGAGGAAGCCGACAAAAGGTCACCATTGGGAAAACAGAGGAAAAAATATGGCAGGAACATTTCGAAAATATTCAGTTAAAACTCGTAACAGCCTTAAAACATCTCTCCCTCCTCTTCCCCGAACACGCCACGTTAGCAAGAGCGTAAGAAAGCGGATCCATCTAAGCTCAGACTGGGGGGTAGAAAATGTTCTGCTTGTAATTGCCAAATTTACGTGTGGAACAAGAGATGAACCAGAGAATTACAGGCCAATAAACCTGAATTCAATTTAGAGGAAGAAATGGAAAACATGTGGAATCGCTCAGATAACAACCCTTGAGGAAACTCTACAACCGCGCTTCCCAAAGCCAGCTCAATGGTTCGGCAGCATCAACATGAGCTGGGGAGAGGGGAGACACTTTCCAAAACGTAGACTCTGAAGTTCTACCTCAGACCTCCAGAAACACACCTTCTGCAGAAGGAGCCAAGGAGGCATCTCCAGACGACTCTGCACACTGAAGTCTGAGACCCACGGCTCCACAGCCCACAGAGAAGGGGCAGCAAGAGGTGGCCAACAAGAGAACAAACACTGACGAAGACTTTCGAATCCAGCACCGCTCAGTCTACGACCACCTCCATAACGAGCGTTATCTATACAGCTTTGTAAGTGACATCTTACTTCGAATACACATATTACATGAGCACACAGTTTGAAAAATCGACTTGAATTTCAACGCATGATTAGAATTAACTGTACATGGATCTGCTGGCTTTTGGAAACACGGACAACCTATAGGTAAAATTGTCTTAGCTCATTTCTAACACTCTATTTATAGGTTGTAACTTGCTTAGGACAAATCCAAAATTTTTCTTTTTAAGCTTAACCTTTTAAAATCACACACTATGGGGGAAGTGGGGTGGAGACAACCTTCCGTGGGAGAAAAGGTACAATGGACAGAGGAATAAAGTTGAGCGTCTTTGGTGAAAAGCTCAGTCCTGTCTTTCTGAACGCCACAGCACACACACACATCTGTTCCCAATTTGAAGGGAGTATACTGCAAACAGATTAGTTCATTGTTTTCAGGGCTGACCTCTTCTGTTCAGAAAGTGGATGGATAAACTCCTGCTTCACGCTTTTGTTTACCCATTTGTATCAATAGGAGTTTAAAGAAAAAGGAAAACAACAAACGTCCTTCAAACTCAAATTCTTCACTTAATGCTAACACCACGCCTCTTGGTCCTATCTCTGGATCCTACCTGGATGCAGGAAGCCGACAAGGGAAGGGTCCTGTAGTCGACGTCCCATTTTCCATCACCCACTTCCTCCTCACCCTCAAAGAAAAATCTATCAAAAGCCCCACCATAGACATTCATTCCTATAACACAACATAAAGTGAGACATTTTGCCGCCCAATTTTGAAGCTTTCCAGATATTTACCAAAACCTCTTGCCACCTAAGAACCGAATTGTCATTATTTCATCAAATGAGTCAGTTTGAGATGATTTATAACGATATTATTAGACTGTTTGTAATGTATCCTGACATGATAACTTGGGGGACAAAAACACATTTAGTCAACTGTATCTCAGAAAACAGGTAAGAACCCTTCTGAGACACAGTCATTCCTCTCTAACTTCCTATAAATGAGTCCATGAAGGAGTCTATGAATGACAGCTTATCTCACAAACATCAGAACTTGGAAGTGCACTGCCTGATTTTCTATCCTAGTTTCATGGCTGCGTCCGTCGTCTCTCCAGACTATACACACAGCAAAGGCCCTAACATCCCTTTTGTGTGTCCCAGATCCTAGGCACAAACCAGAAGGCATACTTATAGACCTAGGCTTATATTTCTTTCCTATTAAAGTGAATATAAATGTCTGCCACGTAGGGAGATGCCAAAAACACACACATTAAAAACATGAAAGCAATGCACACCACATGCAAGTGGTGTCTCTGGAAAATAGTGGCCAATAGCCTCACAGTATCAACCACCACACTTTTATACAGAAAAAAAATTACGTCCTATTGGGGAAAACTGTGATAGAATTCTATTGTACACTACTCTTCTCTCTCTTAATCATAAAATTCAAACTTTCTATATTGAAATATCATCCAATTATTAGACTTAAATGTAAATTCACTCCCTCAAGCTCCCACTTGAGAGAGAGAAAGAGAAAAGGGGTTGGAGGGGGGCGGAATAGAGGAGCCTTAGGATCCTCTGAGACTGAGGAAAGGCCATGAAGGGCTTGTCCTTTCAAGAGCCTGACACTGGAGTAAATTTACCAGCTGGTGAAATGCCATCAGACATGAGCACCAAAATCACCTCCAAACAACGGTAGATGAAAGAACAAGAAGAATCACAATGCTCACTATTTTCTACGCTTGTGTTTTAAGGTGGAGGAAGTTGAAAGCTTAACGTAAGAGGGCGTATCACTTAAATCTCTATTTTCTCATATGAATGCGTTAAAATTTAATAAATCATTTACTCTACCTTGCCGTGAAACCAATAGCACCCTTTATTTTAAACCTAGTCCAACAAAAGACTAGGCAACCTCATAGGTCTCTATCCAATAATTCTAGAACAAAGGACATATATTCTTTCCAGCATCTAATTCTTCCAGGGATAATGTGCAGTGCGGGAAAAGCCCTTTCTCAGCCCACTCCTGCCCCTCAATATCCCTCCTTCTCATCTCCTTTGCGGCCTCACTCCAATTTATAAATGCAATAAGTCTCACACCTAAGACCTAAAAAAGGAGAACTCCTACAGCTTGTGTCTGATCCTCTTCTTTACATTTTCCTGGAAGCAGGAAAACAGTGATCTCCTTTGAATATCACTCTGACTTATTTGCAGCAAAGTTTAAAAATAAGACAAAAATCCAAGATGCATATAAAAAGCTAATTTATTTCCCAAATCACTCAGAAAGCTCCTTCAATATATGCAAGCATACACATGCTGTCTTCTATATCTTTCCTCTACAAACACACATATATATGCGTGGATATGACAATACGTGTATACAGTTAGAAATGTGTTTAATTGTCATGCTACAAATAAACAAACAAGGATGAAACAATGATGCCCTTATTTAGTATAAGTGCCTAGAAAAGTGTGACAGAGTCATAGCTACAACATAAACATCTTCGCTAACGAGGAAGAAAGCATATCTCCAATACAATTATTTGAGACAAAATGAATTTGCCAAAGTCTGAATGTAGAAGGCATTTGGTGATGTCCTAACATTTTCTCTCTAATCTTTTGTCCTATTAAACATGTTTTTTAGGAAATACATAAATAATAAATTCATACATCAATATTCAAATGGCTAAAACTTTTTATTGTCACACAAGGTATTTTTGTCAACAGTGGGTAAGAATCCAAATGATAATAAAACAACATTTATCAATGACATACCACAATGGTAATTTCTCTAATTTGACCACGGACAACATGGCAGAAGGCCTGTGACTGTTTATCGACACACTGGAGTCTGAAGCCTTCTTTTTGACTCTAGTTTCTAGATTGTGGTTAAGGTCCTCACACGGAAAAAGAGGAATTGGGGGTAGGGGGCAAACAGCAACAGTCTCAGCACTTCGCTGTCACATCTCAAATAAAACCAGTTGAAGACGTTTCTGGAAAACAAGTTATTTCTTTCTGACCTCTTGAATACAAATATTGAGTAAAGTCCAAAAATGACTGCTTAAACCCAACCTCAAGCCTCTTGGCTTTCTGTTTTTCTCAGTCACACTGGCTCCAAACTCTGCCTCATTTTTCCTAGTTTCTGTCCTTTGTTATACAGAGTAATCTGTGCCTGATGGCCATTCTCACTCCTCCTCCACCAAAACTTCACTCATGACAATTGACCCCAAATAGGGTACAACTCCACAGTGGAAAACACATCTTAATCCTAACGTGTCCAGAGGAATGGAGGGAAAACGACAGAGAAGAGAAAGGGGAGGAGAAAGAGTCAGGAAGGTAATTGAGCACACATGTGTGGGGCGCAGTCAGAAATGCAGAAGGGGAGGGGAAAATGGAGAAAAGAGATAAAATAGAAGGGGAGGGTAAACAGAAGAGCAGAAAGGAAAAAAAGAATAAGTCACTTCTGGGGCCAGCCCTGTGGCACAGTGGTTAAGTTTGCGCACTCTACTTTGGTGGCCTGAGGTTCGTGGGTTCAGATCCCAGGCACAGACCTACACACTGCTCATCAAGCCATGCTGTGGTGGCATCCCACACACAAAACAGAGGAAGATGGGCACAGATGCTACCTCAGGGACAATCTTCCTCACCAAAAAACAAAAAGAAGAATTCAGTTCACCTGTTGTAGACCTCTGTTGTTGAAGTTCTCTCCCACACGTCTTCTCAGTTTTCTGAGGAAACTGCTTCTCCCCCACTCCAACCGTCCAATCGGACTTGGAGCTGCCAATCATGGTTCCCACAAACCACGTCCAGCCACAGGAATATGCAAGTGACCCACATGGGGCTAATCAAACTTTCTTTAGGGTTTTTCACAGAAGAACTGGAAGGATACGCATACTTCTTTTCTCCAAGAAAGGAGATAAAGAAAAACGATTGCCAGCAGATAGGAAACCCACACCACATGGAGAAAGACAGCCTGCAGCAAGAGAGAACAAAACCAACCAGCCAAGAGAAGGAGAGATGGGGGAAGAGAGCAGCTGCGAAGCCCTCAGCTTTAGGGCTCGGCACCACGCAGGCCAGACTGGCCAGCCCTCCCCACAGCCTGCGAGCTGCTCCAGCATTCCCCAGTTAGCCACCCGAGTCGCTCAGCGTAGCTCAAGCTGGCTTCTGCTGCTAAACCAAGTCTTAAGTAAAACGCCCAAATTCCATCACAAAGTCTATTAACCAACGGGTTTTTCATTTTATTCAGGAAACAATTTTTGCCCACATGATACTCATGGAAATACAGTGACAAATAAGTCAGAGATCCAAACTTTAAGGAAACGCCAAGGAAATATTAAAAGAAAAAACATTAAAATCAAGGAAAAAATAGAGAATGTTGATAACACCAAGTTTTAATTTCTGGTCATGTTGTGTCCTCACCATCAATCTTAACTTAACGGTAATACACAAAATTCTAGAATTAATTATCCTGGGTAGAGTGACTAGGATTTTAAATATTCTTAAGGTTAATGATTGATAATGGAAAACAAATGGGTCTTTACTTCCCCTACAGTCAGAATAAAAACAATGTGCCTAGTATTACAATAATTACTTAACATTGCTCTGGAAGAACCAGTCTGTGCAATATCCAAAACAATGAATTAGAGAAAAAAATAGACATAAAATTATCATTACTTATAAATGATATGATCATGTACCTAGACTATTCACAGAATCTACAGAAGGCTTATATGATACAATAGGATGATTTAATAAGGTGGTCATTTGAAAATTAATGTATAAAAATCAATAGCTCTTTTCTTTAAATAAAAATTGCTTGGTAAATATAGTGAAAGTTCCCATGCTAAATTGTAACAAAAAAGGAAGACACTGACTCCATATCTACAGAAAGCTGCAAAACAGGACTAAAGGGAACGAGCAAGATAGCTTGGTATTCTCCCAGGAAGATTTACATAAATCAGTGGACAAAACTGTATTCAGAAACAGGCTGAAATGTACGTGAAAATTAGTATACAACAAAGACGTCACAGATTGAATTATGGTTCCGATTCTTAGCTCCTACATCCACGCCTGCCCTGGCCTCATCAGAGACAACCTGTGCATCTGAGCTCCCTAACCTTGGGCCTTTCCATGGAACCAACTCGCCTGAGACAAAAGAATGTGGTCAGAACAGTCAGCAACGTGCCTTTGATGAGGTGACGACTTCAGAGGCATCACAGGTGGCTTCTCGTTCTCTCAGGCTTTTGCCATCACAAGGGAACAGGCTCTAGTATCCTCTGGTTCCAAGAGCACGTGAGATACGCACAGCAGAGCCACCCTTACCAGGCCGCGTGAGCAGAGGCGCCGGGACCACCCGCAGACCCACCAGACCCAGCAGGACTTGTCTGAAGCCATCCCATTCTATAGCAATTACTTCTCCACAGAGGAAAAGAGGTAAGTATTACTCAGGGTGTGGTGCTGAAGCCCCTGTTAACCAATTTTAGGGAAAATGAGTGAGATTCCAATATCAGTGCCTGCACCAGATATTTTACATAAATCAAAGATTTAAGTAGAAAGAAAAAGGAAGAAAGAAACAAGCATTTTTAAAAAGTTTTGAAATGCTAGAGACTTTTTGAAGCGTGATACAAAACTAAAAGCCATAATGTAAATGACGGATCAGAAAAAATAAACTAGCAAAACCAAAATATATCAACAAATTCATTTTATCATGCATGACAGAGAATAGGTTAATTTTCCTAATATCTAGAGAGCTATTATAAATCAGTAACAAGGATAAAATGAAAAATGGCTGGAAAAGGAAATCCTTGGAATAAAAAAGTATAAATGCATTAAAATATTTTCAAAATGCCAAATACTGCTATTAATTTAAATTTTCATCCATCGGATAAGGAAAAAATTAAAAATACTGGCAGGTACGTGTGGACTCAACCATGCCAAAGCATTGTTGATAAATATTAAATTGATGTATTTTGGGGGTAGCAATTTGGCAGAATCCACCAAAATTGTAAATAAATACAGCCATTAATGCAGCAATTCAATTTCCAAAAATTGTATTTGTTAGATAAATTCACACATACTTAAGATACTGCATTATTGTTTATAACAGAAACAACCTTGAAAATAACCATTCGTCCAGCAATAAGGCTATAGTTAAATAAATTACCATATAAATTCTAAGTTACCATACAAGTAGGAGGTTGTTCTAAATGTACTGATAAGAAAAATTTTCCAAACTGTATTGTTATGTTAAAAAATGTATAGAACATCTTAAATAATATATTTCCATAAGAAAGAAGGAAGGAAGTGTGTTGTGTGTGTGTGTCTAGATAATTTTTGGAAGTTACTCAGGTAACAAGAAGAAAAGAAAACCAGGTTTAAAAAAAAAATGAACAGCACCTGCAACCTTTGGGTAGATGGCTGTCCTCAACTAACGGACTCAGGAAGTTCTGTGTTCCTCATATGATACTGCAACAGAATGCTCATGTTCCTGAGAAATGCAAAAGTGAATTAACGGACTGTTTAATATGCAGAGGGCTACACTCCCCTTTAAGGAAGATATACTCCAGATAGACAGCACACGTATCAATGAAAGACTGAAGAAAGTCTTGTGTTTTCCCTGCTCTCATCCTGCCAATCACCAATATGCAGGTGTTCAGCAAGAGAAAATCCACCAAACCTTAACATCTCGAGTCAATTCTTCATGTGTCTTCAATATTGTGCTTGTTAGAACACTAGACATGATCTAATTTCAATGTAAGTTACTTAAAAGAAACTCAAATTATTATGTGATTATTCACTCCTAGGGTTTGACATGATAATGGATGCAAAAGTTGACAGCATATCAACTTTCTTCTCATCCATGTAGCTAAAGACGAATTGTAATAATTTATGACGTCCAGTGAAATACAAGTAAAACTGTTTTTGCTCTTTCCTGAAAACTGTCTTGGGGAAGTTGCCATTTATTAATAGTAATGACTACAACTGAAGTCACTGAACTAGAACGAGGTTATTTCCCTTTTATATTTTCCCTAGGTATTCTGACACACACCTCTGAAAGAAGTGACCAATTTTACAATTTTTTAATGCCAAGCCAATGGGTATTCAAACATTTTATCCGTGAAATAAGATAGAAAACACTTATTTATACCAGAAATACTGATGTAACATGATGAAGATAACTAGAAAAAAATCCAGAAGTCCAAGCTGCTCCCTATGTAACCATTAACCACTAAGATAAATGTGACCTTTGGTTATTAGAATTTTTTTTTTCCTGGCTGGTGAGTGGAGTAGGTCTGCACCCGGGATCCAAACCCATGAACATGGGCTGCCAAAGTGGAGCGTGTAGAACTTTAACTACTCGGCCATGGGGCCGGGGCCAGAAATTACATATTTTTAATAAAGTAACTAAATAGATGTAAGGTATAGACACCATATTTTCACCCAGTATGGGCTACATGAGTTAAGTGAGAAGACGACTCTTGAAATAAATCAGAAAACATCAGTTGAAGTAGAAACTAACACCCATGGATAGGGACGATGTAATCCGCTCACGCTCAGTGTGTATGTACGGAGCTCTCTGCTTTTTGCGCGACAGTGTTAGGCTCATGGAATAAGGTGGTGACCACGGCAAACAGACTCTGTCGCCTCATAAAATAATAATTTACCCTGAGAGACACACATGAATCTACACATAAACCTTGTACAAGTGATTATTTGCACATGCATTTAATTTACTCTAATATACCCAATTTAATCATATGCTCCAGGCAAAAAGAGAGGAAAATGATTTAATTCACATCCTTTTAATTTTCTCCCCCAGCACATATGAGTTTGGCCTGCATGGTTCCTGACACAGGAAGACCGAAACTCAAAGGCACAGAGACACAAAAGAAGTTGATACTTGGCTTCTGAGGGTCCATGGGCCAAGCCTCAGCAATTAATAAGCCATTTAACGGATTTTCAGCAGTAATTTTGAGTTAGCTTTTTGTCTTACAGATACACGTCAGTACCTAACTTTGAGGAGAGATAAGACACTCTGTGATTATAATTATAAAAGATACTTAAGAATGAGCAGAGAAGGTTATTATAAATGCATAATGGACTCATTTTCTGGTGGGGAGAAGAGGAGAATTAGAAAAGGCCAGATGATGTTTGCTGGGCCCTAAGGCATGTGCAGAAGGATGGGAGGAAGGAAGGGGCCAAGCATTGTGACAAAGACCCTACAGTACGTAGATCCCCGTAGATCCAGGAAGAAAAGAGAAAATGGTACAGCTGCTAGGACAGGAGATCTCAAAGTTTGGTCCAGGAACCTGCAGGGGTCCTAAAACTCTTATAGGAGTGAGCGAGGTCAAAACCATTTTTAAATGATGCTAGTTGCCTCTCACTTGCATTTGCTCGCAAGTGACAGTGGCATTTACCAGAGGCCGTATGATGTATAACATTGCAAGTGGGAATGCAGAAACAAATATGAGAATCCAGCTATGCTTTGTTAAGCCAGATATTAAAGGTATTTGGGAAAATGTAAAACAATGTCCTTTATTTTTTATTATTTTTTTGTAAAATTTATTTGTCATAAAAATATGTTATCTATGCTAAAATAACTTTATTATTGTTATTTTTAAATAAATTTCTAAATAAAACTTTCTCAGGTTTAATTATCTAGAACTGTAAATATAGATGGGTATAAACTACATAATAAAAACTCTTTGAGATTTTCAATAGTTTTTAGACCAGTACAGTGATGTTTAGTTTGAGGACTGCCATATCATAACCTAGGGAACAGGAGATAAACTTTAGCTATGAGGCTAGGGAGAGGGGCGGGGTCTCATACCGGGGCCTTGCAGCCACAGGATACCACAGTATGTCCAGACCAGAGGCACAGAGGCCCACATCAGCACTGTACCCAAGCAGACATGAGTAAGGTTTCAAGATATACGTTACAGGAGAAGAGGCAACTGATTAGAAGCGGTGAGGGAGGGGGGATGTTGGGGGACTGGTGTGCACTCTTGTGACATGAATACCACATGGGAGATGGGGCCAGCACACTCATGGAAAACACGGGGGAGGACAGAGGAAACGTCTGACGTTGGACACACGAAGACTGACGTGCCAGTGAGGGCAAACAGACAGATGAGAATACAGGCTGGAGCTGAGAAAAGGGATGTAAACTAGAGATGAAAACTGGCAGCTGCCTTCATATTGGTATTGTAAGTCATAGGAATTGATAGCAGGGCCCAAATTAACATTATAGAGTAAGACATGACCCAGCGCCAAGCCCAGATGTACCTAATATTTAATAGTCAGGAATTTTAATCCCACAGGATGGCATTATAAAGAGGATTGCAACTTCCTTTCCATCTCAATTAGGCTACCACATGCATGTAATTATTAGCTGTTTTTACTTATTAGGGTGGTTACTATGGCCTAAAAATTGGATTATATACTCAATATACTATTTTTTAACAGCTGATATGACTGATGAACAGTCATACGCTGCATAAGGACATTTCAGTCAATGACGGATCCCCCATATACAACCGTGGTCCCATAAGATTAGCACCATAGAGCCTAGGTGTGTGGTGGGCTGTACCATCTAGGTCTGTGTAAGTCACTCTATGACGTTCACACAAGGACGAAATCACTTAAGGACACATGTCTTAGAACATATCCCCATTGCTAAGCGACACATCACTGTACAATAAATTGTACATATTTAACGTACAATTTGATAAGTTTTGACATATACCATGAAACCATCACCACAACCAGGGTAATCAACATACCCAGTGGACATCAAAAGTCTCCCCTGACCTCTTCACAATCCCTCCGTCCCAATTCTCCTACCCTCCTCCCTAGGCAAACACTGATCTGTCTTCTCTTGCTATAGATTAGGTCCCGTTTTCTATAACTTTATGTAAACGGAACATCGCAGTATGTGTTGTTTTTTGTCTGGCTTCATTCACTCATAATTCTTTTAAGACTCATTCATGTTGTAACATGCATCAGTCGTTCATCCCTTTTTATTAGTAAGCAGCCTTCCATTGCGTGGGCATCTGTTCACGTAGATGTGGACAGACATTTGGGCCGCCTCCTGTTTTTGGACCTCCTTTAACATTTCATGCAGGGCTGGTGTACTGGGGAGGAAATCTTTCAGCTTCTATATGCCTGAAAAAAATCTTTACTTTCGCCTTCATTTTTGAAAGATATTTTTACTGTGTATAAAATTCCAAGTTGACGGTCTTATTCTTTTTCTCTTGGCATTTTCAAGATCTTTCTCCAATGTCTTCTTGTTTGCAATATTTCTGACAAGAAATCTGTCATCCTTTCTTTGTTCCTTTATATATAAGGTGTTTTTTCTTCTCTGTCTGCTTTTAAGATTTTCTCTTTATCACTCATTTGAGCAATTTGATTATGGCATGCCTTGGTGTAGTTTTTCCCCATGCTTCTTGGGCTTGGGATTCACTGAGCTTCTTACATCTATGAGTTTACAAATTTTCCACTAAATTAGGAAAAGCTTTAATTGTGACATCTTCAAACACTCTTTCTGCCCCCTCCCCCTTCAGGGACTCAAATTACACATCCCTTAGGCCACCTGACGTTGTCCCATATATCACCGATGTTCTGTGCATTTTTAAATATTCTTTTCTCTGTGTTTAACTCTGGATAACTTCTGTTGCTGACTTCAATTTATTCTTTTTCTTCAGTACTGTTAAATCTGCTATAAATTTCAACTGTATCTTTAATCTCACATATTGTAGTTGTGATCTCCAGAAGTTCAATTTGAGTCTTTTGTCAATATCCTCCACGTTTCAATTTTTTGGACAAAGAACACAGTCATAATAACCGTTTTAGTATTCTTGTCTGCTAATTCTAACATCCACGTCACTTCTGGATCAGTTTAGATGGACTGAGGTTTCTCCTCATTGCACGGTGTGTGATGTGTTTTCCTGCTTCTTCGAGTCCAGGGTAACTTTCTCACTAGATGCCAGACAGTGTGAATTT
Source organism: Equus caballus (assembly GCF_041296265.1). Taxonomy (NCBI): domain Eukaryota; kingdom Metazoa; phylum Chordata; class Mammalia; order Perissodactyla; family Equidae; genus Equus; species Equus caballus. The sequence goes on along the minus strand of NC_091692.1, from coordinate 970,337 downwards.
TAACTTGTTGGATGCTAGATATTTTTCTATTCCTATGTATCTGATTGAGCTTTGTCGTGTGAAGCAATTAAGTCACTCAGAAAGTGTGACCTTTCCAGGTCTTGCCTTTGGGACTTTTTAGGCAGAAGTGGAGCAGCTTTCAGTCCCGGGCTTCCTTCCCACTACTGGAGAAGATGCTTGAGCACTGTCCACAGAGCCTGTAAATGACGAGGCGTCCAGGCTGGCGGATGCGGACAGGCACTATTCCCAGCCCTGTGTGAGCACCAAGGCGGGTCCCAAGGCTCTCAGCTGAACACCCAAGGGGAGCTCTCTGAAGATTCCAGGCGTCTTTGCTCGGTGCTGCTCTCTCCTCCCTGGTATCCTGACCTGTGAATTCCAGCCACCCTGGTCTTCCCATATTCCCAGCTCCATCTCCCTAACTCAAGGAGTCTGCCCGGCTCAGCTCAGGTTTTGCTTTTCCTCTACTATTTCCTGGACACTCGCTCAAGGTGGTAAATTGAGACAACGGGAGGGCTCGCCTCATTCGTTTCCCATCTCTCCTCAGGAAGGGCTGCCCTTCATCACCTGATGTTCAGTGACTTGAAAACCACTGTTTCACACGTTGTCCATTTTTTTGGTTATTCCAGGGGGGAGGGTAAATCACGGGCCTGTTACTCATTTTGACACACTATCCTTCAGTTCTTTAATCTTACAACAACCCGAGTTGGGCATTAGTATCTCTGTCTTACACCTGAGGAGACTGGGGCATATGTCACTAACTCAGCTCGCTGAGCTTGTGGTGATACAGCGAAGAGTCCTAAGCATTTCTTCCAAAGTTCCTGCACGCAGCCATCACGGTATATTGCTTCTGGAGGGAGCAAGAGATAGCTGAATGGGTATTTAACCCTGAGAAATCTTATAAAATCAACTAGACTCTCACCTTTGTAAACTGGTTTAAAAACAGTGCTCCCTCGAAAGGCTACTGAACGAACGGAGCCCTGAAATCTGTACTCAGCAAGGATCTTAAGGATGGAAGACGTTTTGTACATCCTTTGGTCAACCACCAAGTTGAAGCTTCCATTCCCGCCCAACAAAGACAACACCCAGGCACGAGACTTATTCTCACAGTGAGAAGACACTAACTTCTGCGGCCCCTGACCCATCTCAGATGGATCTATCTCAGAGAAAGTCTCCTTTATATTATAATTAAAGAAATATATGCTAAATAACAAAATATGTTTCCTTGTAGCTTCTACCCCACCAATGCAATATATAAAAATAACCAACTCCAGAAGTCACGGAACATGCCGGTCAGCAGCCATGTACAGACACGCTTCCCCAGTGGGGCCCTGGAACACGGATCTGACACGGGTTTTCCTTTATATTTTCTACAATGTTCTGCTCTTTTCATCTTGGAATGTAATCAGATCTTCCTAAAACCTTCAAAAATCACAATTAATGGTAAACCGCAACATGACAAATAGTTGAGGAATGAGATACTACGATTAATTTAATAGTATATGTAATTTAACATAAGTTGCCGATTTCCTAATGAGTAAAAAATTATTATAAAGGGTGTTCCACAGGAAAACTACCTTGAGTACCACTTCACCAAACTCAAGTCAACAAATCAAATCGACAGACGCCTGTTCAGTTTTCGCTCCAGGTGAGACACAAAACCAGGACAGACCCAGCATTTTCATTAGGCATATTAATTCTCCCTTTTCAGTTTGGAATACAAAAAATGTGCGCAGTGGATCACACCGTCCTTACTGGGGGCCTGGAAGTTAATTCTTGCTTGTATTTACTTGGTCCGGAGCCTGGGCTCCACGGTCAGCCTGCCTGCTTTGATTTGGGGCCAATCGCTTCAGGAGAATCAGGGCTATGTGGCTTTGGCAAGTTCCTCAGCTTCCTCGTTTGTAAGAGAGAAAGACAAGGTCTAACTCACAAGGATATGATGCAACACACATGAGTTTGTATATATGAAGACACAGAACACCATCGGGCACACAGCAAATGCTCAACCAGTGTCAATTAACACCGGTTTTACTATCATCAAATATAGCGTTCAATAAAATCCATTCCAGGCATTTCCATTTTACTGGTTATTTGGACCTTGTGTCATTAGAATATAACACCAGCAGAGAATTGTGTCTACACTCCAGGCCATTGGCGAGAAAGACAGACCCTCTTCTTTCTTAAGAAGGAGATTGCGTGGCATTGTTGCAATGCTGTCATTACAAAATCTGTGCCACAGACAAACGATAAAGATCACAAATCCACTTTATGAATGGTCAAAATAGGGCAATGACTGCTTAAGTAACTTGTTCGAGTCACTCATGGGACAAACAGTTTAGCTCGATCCACACGCAGGAGCATGTTACACGAATAGAAAGTAACTAGAGAATAAATCAGCAAGTTATACAAAGAGAGCTGCAGCATACTAAAACATTCAGACCTCCAAAGAAGTCTTATCTGTAACAGGGAGTCAGTTTTTGTAAGCGTGTTCTCAATTTCATACATACCATCCAGCAGACATTTGCTTCTGGGAGTTATTTCAATCTATTCTACCTTGAAATGAAAGAGGCTAAGGAGTGGACAGGTGGATTCTCATAAAAGTTTACCCAATTTCCAAGCCTGGGGTCCTGCGATATAACTCAAATACGAAGTCCCTTAAGACCCCAACCGAAAGAAGCAAAGACGATCATGAGAAGGAGCCGCCCACCAACTGTACAAAGAGGGAACAATGCAGAGACATCAGGAACCGAAAACAAGTTCAAGAATCTGATCTCTGTGCACAGTGAGCACTACTAACACAGGGCGTGAGTTGCTCTGTGAAAGAACTCCTCCACGGACCTCAGCCCGGTCTGCACCAGCTGCAAGCAGAGGCACAGCCACGTGCCACGGGCATCACCTCAGGTGTACACAATCTGGGGACACGAAATAAAGTTCATACAAGTGTCCACTTCCCTTAAAAAGGGGCAGTTTATTCCCCCTTAACTTAAGCATGAATGAATGAATGAAACAAATACTGTAACATTCCATTGCAGTGAGCAGTTTCTCTGGTCGTTTGAACACCTCACTCGAAGGACTCTCTCCTGGGACCAGCTATCTGTGGGGCCATGGCTTCCTTCATTTATCCATATTTCACTTAACTGATTAGATTAAAAAACTTTGAAAACATCGGAGCGATGTTTGTGAGTGCCTTATAATATCTGAACTAAATGTGGGCCCACCCCACGCTTTAGTGGCCTCTCTCCACGAGAGGTCATATCATAACCTGCTCAATGGAAAACACATCCGAGGTTCCTATTTAAAGAAAAAACACTGTTTCACACTTTTGTGGCTCATCTCTTATATGTTTTTAAAAAGAGGAACAGGTGAAGCCTGTTAAAGTCGTCTTTCACTGAAAAATATTTACTCAACAAGGTCATATAACAAACAGTAAAAAATAAAATCACTTTAGTCTCAAAAGCTTTAAAAATTGGATTTTTTGCTATGCATAATCTAAAGGGATGATCACATTAAATTTATCCCACCTGTAATCTGTAAAGCTACAATTATTTCATTAGTTACTTCAGTTAAAATGAGAGTACCAAAAGCTCCTCAGAAACTGCGATGTATAATTCCTGACTTATTCCACACCTAAAAGCCAGGGACATATAAAGCAGTCTTGTACTATAACATTCTTTGTCCTAACAACACCCCCAAAATTCCTCTCTCCCCAAAAAGTGCTAATTTCCTCCTTGGTTCATCAAATATGGTACCAAGTGGCTCTCAGGAAACCCAGCTCACATCTTAAATCATGAACTGTGTCTTCACTGATTTCTTTACTCTCTCTCTCATTGGCCATGATTCATTTTAAGACATCTGATTGCACCGGGCGTCCTGGCTCTCAGATCAAGTTCTTCTTCTCCATTGGAGTCCTTAAATAGCTCAATGGCTCCCTCTAGCCTCCTTTCCTATGCTACACCCGCAGGCCACATGGTGGAAGGTTAGGGGCTGCAGTGGGTCCTTCACTCTGTTGGCTAAGCTTCTGCACGTGGCTCATCGAGCAATCCACCCACCCACCCCAAGGATACACGACGCCAAGTGTCTGCGGTGTAGCCCCAAGACAAGAGTGTCCATTCAGAGTGCTAAAGGACAGGAAGCAACAGTCAAATACGGTTTCACGAATAACCTCAAAATCTATAAATAATCCTCCCAAGAAAAAGAAAAAGAGGGCAAAAGAAAAGCGGAGCGTCACACATATTATTACTTAGTATTTTATCCTTTAGCATGGATTATTTTTGCTGTTCACATAAGCTGCATATGTTATAAAAGAAATGCAATCGGATTTTTCACATTCAAAATCAAATGTGTTATGAAGGACAAAAATAACCCTCAAAGAACCATGTGCCAAAATTACTCCCACAATGGACAAAAGGGACATATAGTATAAGCACTTCATGTCACTGTAAAATATGTGGATTTTTTTATAGATAGATTTGAATTTTGAGACCCTTCCTCAAAAAAGTCATGTTTTGATCCTATTCCAACTTGCCTTTTTATGATTGAAGTACCACTTGTAGATGATATATATTTTTCAAAATAACATGAAGCCATGTTTTTAACATTGAATTTTTAGTTTGCTACCTTGGCCAAAAATTGATTATAAAATTACATATAATTTGCTGCCAGTGTTTTCACTAGTCAGCAGAAGGCTAGGATTATTTCCAGACTGGAACAACCTGTGTCACCACAGATGATACCAAATGTTAGATTTAAGTTGCACATTCTGCATTTCTTCATGATATGCATTTCAGAAAAAAAAAAAAATCCAAACACTCTACCTTTGTGATCTAGTTGCCCCAAAATTTACAGGGTAAATATGTGCGTTTTTCCCCTCTTTGGCTCTATGAATTAAAGCTTGGAGGCTAAATACAATAGAATTTCAAATTTGGAAATGACCTTAGTGACAGGTTAGTTCAATCCTCATCTTTACAGAAGAAGCCACTCGTCCAAGAGCAAAGCCGCGTCAGCTCAAGAACCAAAGGAAAGCTCGCACACCCTGACCTCCGTCCTGGGCTCCATCGCGCTGTCTGCTCACCATCTTCTATTCCCAGTGTTACAGGGACAAGATTGCTATTTTTCAAAACAACTATTTCTCATTGTAGAAAACACTTTAATATCTTTTTTGGCCCATCCTCTTCCATCTCTTCTTAATTAAATATCTATATAGATAAAGATATAGATATAGATATGTTCTGGATTTGGGGTACAACCAAGAGCCGGCTGGCCTAAGTCATATATCCAACCACACTCCTCCTGTGGCTAGGAAGCGCTTGGGCCTTGTGCCAATTAAAATGAACAGGCTCACTGAATCACACGGGCCTGTTTATCTTCCACGGTATTAGAGAAGATGAACAGATTTCAGCAAACTCCGCCTCGGAAAAGAAGGTGTGAGCTGCACTTGACATTCCATGATAGTAACAGATGACAAGACAAAATGTGAAAACCACATTTTGAACTAAACTGTCTAAGAAAAACCCACGGGAAGAAAATGTACTGATGTTAGCTGGGCTGATTTTCAGTACATTACACTTTTCAAAAATGGAAAAGGTATTAAAATAAAATCTTTTTAGACCAGCTGGTATGCCCTAACCTGATAGACTTTTACGTAATTAGATGCTATCAAGCCAACTACCTTTGAATAAGCATTTATTTTTTACTAATAACAATGACATCTAAACAGTATTCAATGTTTAACCATGTGAAGGCATGTTCCTATCATCTATCTGTCTATTTTTCTAATATGATGTAAGTATATTCATTTAATCCCCAAAACAAACCTATGAGGCACGTGCTATTAGCCTCCCTTTTGTACAGATACGTACAGAGGCCCACAGAGATTAATTAACTCGTCCATCATTAACAATAATTAACTTACAAGTAAAAGGCCTGGGACCAGAACCAGCAATCTGGCACCAGAATACATGCTCTTAATCACTACACTACCGCACAAGATAAAACAATTTGATGGATACAATTACATTCACAGATATTTAAATTGTGATGGAAACTAACATGAAAAATGACTTTCTCAATCTGAAATATACATGCTGAAGGGTCAGAAAGTTCCTGAAGGAGCATTAAGAAATAAATCTTTCTCTTTTGACACTGCATAAATTCAACTAATTGATTCAAATCCTCAATAGATTTTTTTTTTTGGTCCCAAAATAATTATAATTGCTCATTTACCAAATATCCTGAACAGGTACATTTTGAATAGCTGGGGTAGGTCAGGCAATGAAATAAATTTACATAAAATAATTGATTAATCCAACCTCAGAGAAAAGAATTATACTGCTGAAGTGCATTAAAATTTTCTTATGTTAATAACCTGAAATAGCATAAATAATAAAAAGAAGAAACTTTAGATCTGTCATTTTTAACCTGACTCCAGAGATTAAAAAGCTGTTACTGAACCCAACTGCATCTCTACTTGTTAGGGAAGAAGAGACTGAAAGAGAAAACCCAGGTGTCTAGAGAGGGGTGGACCTGGATGGTGTTCTCTGTGGATTTCTCGTGGGGGCAGTAGGAGACAGCCCACCTGGCTGGTGTGTGTGCACCTGTAAAGGTTTCATGAGTAACCCTGGATCTGGGCAGCCTGACTAGGCAACTCTGAACAGAGAGAGGCAGTGAAGATGAAACACACAGGAGAAGCTGGAGAACCTGAGGACTAATGAGTCTTCTGATCTCCTGGTCATAGTTTTTGGCCCTGATGAGCATTCTGAATGGCCAACATACTTGGGATGTTTCGTAAAGCCTGGAATCTTACAGCAGATAAAAACCTTTATGAATGAGTCACACTGGCCCTGTCATTGACTAGTATAAATTGCCAGAATGGAGAATTATGGGACGTGTTCAGAAGAGTCCCCTACTCAAGGAGGCTAACCAGATTGTGGTGTCACCATCCTTCCATGAGCAAACAAATAATGCATGTTGATTATTTAAGTAAGTACAACACAAGAGATATGAGAAAAGTGGCCCTTACCAATGACATCTCACAATCTGTAAAATGTGATTGTTTATCTCTGAAATGTGTCACCACCAATTACTGCCAAGTTTATGTGCAGTACAGAGTTACTCCAAGCAAACTCTGACCTTTTAGGTAGATTCAGATAAACCTGACAAATGTGAATAAACACTAAACCAGTTAAAGAAACATATTGCAAGAAAAATGTAGGAAATGGTTACACTCACGATTCACAGTATTTGTCAAAAAATGGCCTTTTGAAATCCAGAATCTCTCTTCTTTCTTTAACCAGGAACAACAAAATCAACTTTGGCTTTATCTAGATTTTTTTTGTCACAAAAAGTAATCCTCTTCTTATGCTCTGATATGTGCATTACTCAGAGTATTACATATTTTTATTTTACCATTAAATTGGCTTAAAATAATTTTCCTCATTAGAAATGTGTGCTATTGTTTAAAAAACAGTAAAGAATATATTGTTTATATATTTAACACTTGACAAACTATCAACGTTGATGATGAAAGTTTTTACTATCGTGAACTATTCTCAGATTTCATGACAAAAATGCTTGCACTGTGCCAAAAAAAAAGACACCCAGGATTATGAAAATCCCTACTACAACAATAAAATTATCTTAGAGACAAAATGATTTTCTAGTTTGGAGAGATTAAATCATGACTCTTTGTCAACAATTTGACTTCTTTTGACCAATGAGCACCTCTGACTCACACTGCTGTCCAATGGCAGCCGTCTCTGACTTGCAGTTAATACCAGCAATGTGCCTCCTTTGCACCATGCTGGTTAAATACTGAAAGGCCCACTCCCCCAAAATGAATCCAGCAATGTCCAAAAATCTTTAAACGAATGTATACTGAAAATCTGGCATTAAAAAGTGTTCTACCTGAACTATTTAAGGAGAGGAATGTACTGAATCTCTTCCATAGCACTACTCCTGGCAGTGTCTGATCCTTTCTCAGCTCTGAGATGATCCTTTTTGCTTCTTAAAAACAAAAACAACCAAAACGCACTCCTTTTCTGTAACAGGCTTCCATCAGCATATTAAAAAATATCTCCAGTTCTGATAACTGAAAATTCCAGATGTTGATACTCTTAAAACTCAGACAGGAAAGAGTTAACATGAATATTTCTACCCACCCCCTACTTCCAGGGAAAAAGATATAGGCTTTTAAGCAGTAAATTTGAAGGATCAAAAGTATGAGGGTTCCACCAATTGTGACGTTTGGTGAAGAATAAAGCATTGCAATCTCAGTTGTCAGCATAAAAAGCATCTCTCAGAAGCTTCGTCCCAACTATAATAACTTGGTGTGCTTGCTAGGAAAAAATTTATGATCATATGAGCTTCATGCATGATTGATACCATTACAGTTTAAGACTGTCCTTGAGAATCAATCAAATAAAGCATTCCCAGTGTATGTTTTGTAAGCAAGAAGGGGAACACAATATAAGTGCCTTTTCTGGAAAAGATATGATGGACTTTTCTTCCCCTTAGTGTTTGCTACCAAAAAGAAACATCCAATAAAAGTGAATCAGGAAGAAATTCATGTCAGAAAATATCCTGTCATCCCATGATCTTTACAATATATTGAATTAACTAGCAGCCACTCTTATGATTAAAAAAAAAAAGATGTTATCATTACACAATTACACATAAAGAAGTATATAAACCCAACTAAGGATATGCTCAATTGCTTAAATAATACTATTAGGGAATAATACAAACCATGAAACATAATCTACTCTACATCATTAGAAAATCTCCTTTGTATCAAATAAGGTCTCAGATGGCACATGCCTCTTATCTTTCATAATCAAATATTTGCACTGTGTAATAAATAGGGATGGAATAACTTAAATACTCTAAAAATGAGAAAATAACTCTTTTTTCCATGAACCATTTTTTCACATATATCTTGAAGAAGAGATAAGGGAAATTCAAAATGAAATCTCTTTTTTAGTAAAATCCTAACTTTTTATTGCATAATAATATCTGATTGAACTGACTGAAGGATTCAGACTATGAAGAAATACAATCAAATTCATATTTAGCCTCAAAAAGGAAACCTGGTAATCATCAAAATACTGGTGGTAACCCAATAATCTTGGAAAGCAAATCTAAGACCTTCCCAGGCAGGCAGCCATCAACCAAGTCTCTCTCTTTCTCTTTAGAGTGAGCAAGATGAAACCTAGCACTGACTTTTAACCACCTCCCCGCACCCCACCTCATCACCATCACCACCACCGCCATCTGAAGCCATGGGCCCTTCTGTTTATAGCATCAAAGACAACAGCCTGCCACTTTCATGCCTTCAGTCTATCAGCCAGTTACTTCATTTCAGCAGTAAATTATCTCTTGACTTAAATGTTAGATACAAAATCCATCTGTGGGATGTAATTCTAAAAGTCCAAATCTGTGATCAAGAGAAATCTGGACTTTCAGCCCCTTCCCGTCTCTCTTTTTATTCAGAAAAACAAAGCTGTATTTTTCAAAGGGTTAAACAGTTCTGGTTTTCAAATTGGGTTTTTCGGGTGTGTAACGTAATCATACTCAACATCTGTAAACTTCCTTAACTCTTTTGATAATGGTTTTACTTTTTCAAATACTTTGTTTCTCTACCAACCATCACTTATCACATGGAGTCCTGAACAGTTTATATAAACACAGTTACATTCAGAATATGCCCTCACACATGGCATTTATTATGCACACTTTGCATATAAATCTGTTACATGAAACATGTTCAAACACTGCAACAGGTCGTGCTATTGTGTAAACACACACTGCCAACAAAATGACAGTAAGCTTTGAAGGATCAACAATATAAGACAAAAATCACATTATTCTTCAGAGACTTAATCATAATCCTATTAAGATGTCAGAAAACATAACATCTAATCGAAAGTAAGAGTATTTTACTAAAACCCTCCAACTCTCTTTGTATTCCACCGTGTACATGGTAAACTGTGTTGGAGCCCGGGTGCTTCTACGCCTGCACTGATTTATTGCTCACTGCTGGCTTTAGTGCTGAGGTGATGACAGGAAAAGAACTTTGGCAGAGGTCTGACAAGTCCTTATCCTTAAGTTCCCTCTTGCTGTGTGTCTGTCTGTTCCCAAAGCTATCAAAGTAAAGCAAATGACAGTCTAAAACCTCTCACTTTTGCCATGAGAGTGTGAAATCAAATTAAAAACACACCTCAGAACCATCACATTGGGCCGCGTTTATTTTCAACTGGCTCGGGGGCAGGAGGGAGAAGACACTTGAAAAGAGATGGATTTCATGTCCCCGGTGTAGCCAGATCTAGCTACAGTGTATTAAGTTATGTCTAAATGAGAAAAAGACTGTGCAGTCAAGTGTTTTATCACAAAGTAATGTTACTAAACATATCATGTATTCCCACGCTCGCCTCTAGATTCTTCTGATTTTAACCTCCTTTGTTAGGCACAAAACACGGAGAGAAAGATTTCAGAAACAATACCAAGGCGGCACACGATGCCAAGCAATGAATTCCGTATTTCCTGAGCAGTTTATTCATCATAAACTCAAGCTGATTTATGAAGCCGCACGTCTGCTATATGAAAGCCTCGTCTCTCCCCCGGGGGAAAGGCACGGACCGGCTACGATTGCGCCTTTGAGCGCGCAGCATCGTGCTTTGTGCTGCCGGGATAACGGATTCTCGGGCTCACGCGCATCCATCACCTAAGCCACAGGGAAACTCAACATGGGTCTCGTCTCGGCGGCTGGAAGGAAACAATGTGCTGAGAGCCGGCTGCTCCGAGCCACCAGGACGCGAGGAGTGAAGGAAACGTCTCAGGGAGCAGCCCAGGCAAGGGGGGAAGGAAGAAAGCCCTCGTCCTCTTACCTCCACATTGAAATACTGCTCCGTTCCGCAGACGGTAGCACATAAAATCCAAAGCAAGGTTTGCAAGAAAAATATCCCCGAATGATGCACGAGATCCAACCGTCTTCCAGTGCTGAATGTGAGTAAGATCATAGTGAACTGCGCTTCAGTGGACGGACGGGCTCCCCTGCGCGCTCTCCCTCTCCCTCCCTCCCTGGTTGCCTTTCCAAAAAAGTCCTCCGGGTGGGCGAGCAGCCTGCAGGTTCACCCACAGCTGGCGAGGGGGCGGCAGGCCCGCGGGAAGCAGCGGCGGGGGCAGGCTCAGCAGCAGCCCGCGGCCAGCATCCTCGGGGCCGGTGCCCGCGAACGTGGCGCCCAAGTGCCCCGGCGGTTCCGGCTCGGAGCGCCCACCGCGGCCGCCGCCAGCCCGCGCGCCCGCCTCCGCCTCCGCCTCCTGCGCCTCCCGCGCCGCCTCCGCCGCCGCCGCCTCCTGCGCCTCCTCCGCCGCCTGCTCCTGCGGGAAGGGCCTCCGCCGCGGCGCGCCTCTCGCCTCTGCTTCTCCTTCCCTCCTCTCCGCGCTCCCCTCCAGAATGTTCATCCGTAATCTACATAACTCCTCCTTCCCGGGGTCTGCCCGACTCCCGGGTGCTCGGCGCGCGCGCGGACACGCGCACACACATATGCACGCGCACACACATATGCACACACACACACACACACACACACGTCTGCAAACGAGCACACACACAACCCGACCTGCGCGCGCTTCTTAAAGGAGACGGCTCGTAAAGGGGAATCGCGCTCTGGAAGCAGCCAGCGCGCGCGAGGGGCCCTGGATGAGGACCGCGTCTGTGACACACCGCCCACCCTCATCCCCGAGGCGGGCACCCGGGAACCTGGGCGGCTCCATCCTTTCGTCTCGCCCTCCCCGCGCCGTGTACCTAGAAACAAGTGCGCCCCTCCCCTGCCCGGCACTGGGTGGGGCGCAGGCTGCGGACCCCCGTGTGGGCCGGGCCTGGTCCTGGAGACCGACCGGCGTCCTCAGTCGAGCCGCCCTGCAAGGCCAGGGGGCTCTGGGAATCGGGGGGAGCGCCGGGGTCATTGTGCTCTGCTTGGGGACTCCGGTCGGTCGGCCGGCTGGCCAAGTTTGGGAAGCCTGAGATGGCAAGTCCCAAGCGTCCGAAACTTTGTTGGGGTCCACCAGCCGAGCCCGCGGCCTCCTGTCTCCCTGAACCCCGCCTCCGCCTTCCGGGCTCCGGCAGTAGGCACAGGGTTTGGCGGGGTCGGTTCTAGTCCAATAAGGAAGATGCTCTGTCCCGGGGACGCACGTACCTATTGGGACCCAGGAGACGTGGTCCTGGTGTGAACAAAACATCAGGCCAGAGTGGGTCGGGGCGCTGGAAGGAACCCGCTGCGGGAGGGGGGAGGGCTGGGGAGAAAGGCAGGGGAGCAGCCTGAGGAGGGCGGGGGAGCAGCTGCGAGGGCGGGCGCGGGGGCCGCCGCCTGGAGCACCGGGGCGCGGGCGGGGGGCCTCGGGAGGACTCGAGTCAGCGCGTGAGGCCGCGGACGAGGGGGCGGCAGCCACCGGGCCTTGGCAGGTGACGGTTTGGCTGAAAGAGAAAGGGGGAAGGGAGGCAGACAGGCTTGTGCTGGGGGCCTGGCCAACAATGTGCTTCTCCTTGGCAGCCAGCAGAGGGGAAGAGGAGCCCGCGGGAAGAACCGCAGGCGAGACGGAGAATGAGGGCCATTCAGGGTGTGACAGCCGCCTCGGCGAGGCTTAGAGGGACTCACCAGGGAGATGCGCAGGTCAGCTGGTCGAGCAAAAGTAGGCCTGCAAGACGTCGTGATGGTAAGCACACGGAAAATGTTGAAAGACACTTTGCCCAAAATTGCGTTGGACTGTAATAATTTGTATCCTAAAGAGAAACACAAAAAAGCTGAGGAATGGGACTTTACAGCTAATGCTTTAAAAACTGTAGGAAATAGGAACCGCCCCCCCCCCCCCCCCCCCGCGCCCGCAAGTCTGATCCAGGACTCTCCGGGGAGCATGTCCTGTGCACCGCATGTCCTATCCACAAGAGAATTTTGATGACATAAGAAGAAATGCCTTTTATTGTATGACATATTAAAATCTGCAGAATGTTTCCACGCATAGTATCTCATTTAATTCGCACAACATCCCTGAGGGTTTTGTTTTCATTTCATAGATGGAGAAAATGATGGTGACAAAAGATAACTTTCCAGTGAATGGTTATTCGAGAGGGAGAATTCAGACGTGGATTTTCTGACTCCCGGTTCAGTGCATTTCCTGCCACCCTCCAGTGACTTTCCATATAGAAATCCATTTCTGCTTGTAACAGTTTCATAACCCGAAGTTGGAGATGACTTACATCAAAGACACAATTAGAAGGCAATGTGAAAGCAGGGTCATTATGTAGAACTGATATGGTGCTGTGTGGCCATATAAAGTAACAAAATGTGGTGGGGAGTAATTGTCAATAAATCAAGAATCGTTTTTATGTATAGAGTAATCCCTCCTTATCCACATGGAATACATTCTAAGACCACCCGACCCCCCAGGATGCCTGGAACCCAGGATCATACTGAACCCTGTATATACTATGGTTTTTTTCTATACATACATACGTATGATAAAGTTTAATTTATAAATTAGGCACAGTAAGAGATTGACTACAATAACTAATAAAAAAGAACGATTATAACAATATACCGTAATAAAAGTTACGTGAACGTGGTCCATGTGTTTCTCTCAAAATGCCTTATTGTGCTCTGCTCACCCTTCTAGTGATGGCAGGGGACGACGCAATGCCTGCGTGAGGAGATGCAGTGAGGTGAGTGAGGTAGGCACGGTGAGGTGGCCCTAGGCTACTGTTGACCTTCTAATCATGTGTCAGAAGGAGGATCATGATGGGGCCATGTCAGTGTCAATGGTTAGATGTCATTCTTCGGGATCCAGCAGAGGGATGACTCGTGTCCTGGACCAGAAGGAACCAGACGGTGCAAGGCCTCATCCTGCTACTCGGAAGGGCGTGCAATTTAAAATTTATGGATGTCTATTTCTGGAATTTTTAATTTAATGTTTTCAGACCACAGTTAGCCAAGAGTAACTGAAACCATGGAAAGCAAAACCGTGGATAAGGGGGGACCACCGTACATTGTATCTAGCAAAGTGCAAAATTACAGATGGAAGAGATACAAGAGAAAACAGCGTCGTTGCATTTCCTGATCCTTGATAGGTGTTGAAGGCAGGGAGGTAAACAATTTTACACAAGATGTACGTGAGAAAACAGTTCTAAATGGTGAAGTCCTTGCTAAATGAGCCGCTCCAGGGAAGTAGAATGCAAGTTAGGTGTGGCTGGGCTGTCATCAAGGAGGGGTCTCTCACTGCCAACAACGCCTTTGTCAAAGAAAACACACCTGGGCTCCAGAAAGAGTTGCATTAAAGGAGTGTTTGTGAAGGATATGAGATGGGGAGGGGCTTACAATGAAACATGGAGCTAACTTTTGATCAAGTAGGAAAACAAAGATTGCTAACCCATTTTAGATAGGAATAGGTATCTAGGGAAGATGATCTTCAGAATTATGCGTAGGATTGTCCGTGGGGAGAGACTGGGTGCAAAAAGATAGTTAAAACAAGGTTGACGTGCAGCTGTGAGACTTCAAGGGCCTGTTCTAGTGAACTGTACTTGGAGACCTATGTTTTCAAGGAGCCATTCTAAGGGAAAGAAAAGTAGGAAATCCTAAATTCAAAAGATAGTCTCAAATTAGTGATTAGTAATAATGATAATTTTTTACAAACATTTATTAAACTCCTTAGGGAGCGTTCAATGAGCAATGAATGAGTGTTCACGGTTCTAGAGATGCTGACAGAAATAAAATACTGAGACACAGAACAATCACAGCAATGCTGTAAGGACTCAGGTGATTACACATCCAAGGCACTATAGAGCAGGGTGGAAGAAGTAGTTGATTTTCCCTGAGGTCCTTGGAAAAGTCAGCACAGAAGTAGTGGTTCTCATGGGGTATCTTGAAGAAAGAGGAGACATTTTTGAGGCAGATAAGAAAAGGAAGGATATTGCAGACCTGTGTGCATGGAGGAACAAGCACACGAGATTTGCCTGGAGAACTGCAAATGGTCCATCAGGGCTGGAGGTCAAGGTCAGAGGTTGCGTGGGAGTGCAGAGGTCAGGTCAGGAGGAGTCTTATGTGCCATTTCAGACTTTAGACTCTATCCTAAAGGAATTCTTAGGAGGAGATAATTGAATTTTCCCTATCTTTGTTGTATGTTTGCTAACTCTGTGGAAATAACCACCTTCTAGAAGTTCTCATATTTTTTATTTCATATGTCCTTTTAAGCATTTAATATCTATCTCTGTAGACCTAATGTCTGTGCTAATCCAATAATCCTGATGCAACAGTTCCCCATATGGACTCAGCTGGGCACCTGCAGAAATGTAATCATTTTCTTTGTCAGGTGTGTTTGTTTTTGCATCTCTCATCTGTCGCACAGGCTTATCTTTTAAGGGGCAGGATTATGAAGAAGTTCTTATTCTCATATCTTAGAAATGTTAGCTTCTAAGTTGGTGGTCTTCATAGAGAAAGACTTGTTTTCCTATCCACAGTAAGTTAAAATAGAGAATATCATCCTTCCCTTTAGAGTGTTGATGGAATCTTTCCTCACAACTCTTGTCTCTTGCTCTGCCTGTGCTTTCAGATACTTACTTTCTTCTCACAATTTCACAAAACTCATGAGCAATCTCAGAATTACATATGAATGGAGAGTGGAGAATCTGAAAGAGATTAAAAGAGAATGAGAGAATGAGTAACAAAGCAAAGCGAAAGGAATAGTTGCCCTTGGTAGAGGTTAATAGCAATTCAGTAAAAGATGTAAGAGGAGAGATCTGAGGAAGTACATGATATGTGTAACTCTCAAAAGGCAAATGGCAGATACATAAAAGTGAGCAGTTGAGTGGCATGCTGGGATGTGTGAATGATTATAATTGCTTGAACTAGCATTAAAGGTAAATAATATATTACAGCTGTCATTGAGCCAGATTTCTTAATAAACTAGAGCCTTAGAAGTGATTTCTACAGTTTGGAAAGTTACATAAACCTGTTCATCCCTGTATCAGGTCAATTTCACTGCTCTCCTTCCTACTTGCATCAGTTGAACGTGCAGTGTTCTTCTAAGTTCTGAGAGTTTGAATTAGTGCTGAGGGATGGCTCTGGGCATCTGCTAGTAGCAGGGGCATGCATAGGTAGAACAGTGGTCTGAAGCCCTGTTATTTCAGGGGTGCTCCCAGGTGGAACCTTAAGCTCTGAGAGCATATCAGAAAGGCTGACGCTGGCTGCACCACGATCCCTCAGTGATTCACACACAGGGTAAAACTGAGAAGTTGCTAGCTGTTATCACTGCCCAGGAAGAGAGTATGATTTTTTGGCTTCCTTCATTGACGTATGCTCTTTTCACTTCCTTCACTAGGAGTCTTTCTCAGGTATTTAGTTTTCTGCTCATTTACTTGTTCATTCACTCTTCCGCTGAACATTCATTAACCATGTAAGATGCCAAGCCATTGAGGACATAAAAAGATAAACATGAAGTGAGTTAAGAAAGACCACATCAGTTTGGTTAGACCATCTGCCTTAGGACAGATAACAATGAAGTCTTGGACTTTAAGATTGTTTTCACTTGGGTTTACTATCAACATAAACAAAAAACTAGCACTGCAAAACTTAGAGACAAGATTGTGGCGGGTGAGTGGAAATGGCCTCCAGTGACTCTTGGTTTCTTCATCATGGAGTACCTGAAGTTTGGAGGTCCAAGATGGCTGGGAAGTCTGAGGAACCCACCAGATGAGAGAAGAAAAGGAACAGTGGGTGTACAGCCCTTCATACTGTTTACCTAGGGAGGAGCCTTGTCTGTGCCCATCACCCTAAGAGGCCATTCCCCAACACTGTGATTATGTTCTTCCCAGGGACCTCAGGGTGCTGTGTCACACACCAGGATGTGCAGGAGCTCAGAGTCTGAGTCTGCTCTTCTCTCACTCTGCCATCACCCTCAGAGAGATTCTTCACTTCTAAGTTTTCTCTATGACTTTTCCCCTGGTGATCTTCAGATCTCCAGTCTTAAGCTCAGTCCCATGGTCTAGAATTCATGTCATCACTTTCACCTAAAACTCGGCATGTCTCCAACCATTTCATCACCTTTTCCTTAGGTGGTGTATCCCTTAGTTCCCACCTTTCAATCTGGACCACTTTTCCATTAAACCTTGGACACACCTTTGACTCTAACACTAGTTTATGTTCTTTGTTGAATCCATCACCAGTAGCTGTCACGTCTGTCTGCCCAATACCACTCTGATTCATGCCTTCACCTGAACTTGCAGTTTACCCCTGTCCCTTATAAATTCATTCTCTTGTCGTTTCATGACTAACCGGGTGGTAGCCTCTAACAGGCGGTGCATGAGTATGTTGTTTTTGTGGCCAGTTATTCCTCATGCTGGTCCATTGAAACCTTCTCCCTTACTATTCTTACATGTCACTTTCAACATACGAACATTTCTAAGTTGGAAGGAAGTTTTTAAAGTTCTCGTCTTCAAATTCCTCACTATTCAGAAGAGGAGCCTGAGGCTCAATGAATGAGGTTAAATAAGTCATGTGACTAGTCGACCAAGGTAAAAAATACGTATGTTCCAATTTACAGTTGATTGCTTTTTTTAAAGAAAAAGATTAATTATAAACTACTTTAGACATGAAAGAAAACACAGTGAATAAACAATCCAGTTTAAGAAAGAGTATCATTGCTGTTTCACCCATACCATATAAATAATTATGATAGGCTCAAATTGGATAGTACTCTGTGGATTCAGACATCATGGTTTAATATGTGGTGACAGATGTCATGAGAAAGGACACATTATTCTGTAGGTGGCTGGTAAAATGGAGAAGAGGAATTGAGAAGTCTTTCAGACACCGCATAGCTTTAAGAAAATCATTATACTTCTGAATTTAATTTTCTTCATCTATAAAATGAGATTTCATACTCTCTGGGTAGTTGTGAAGATTAAATGTGATATTATGTGTGGAAGCTTTCTGTAGATTTTTAAATACTAAACAACTTAGTGGATTATTATAGCATTTGACTCTTGCACCTATACATACAGCAAACGAGCAACAAAGACTTATTGGGACTCTGGTTAACAAGAATTTAAAAAAAATTAAAAGAAAACAGAAGTAGAAATTTTCAGAGTGAAGATACTATGAGAACATTCCTAATAGATTTTATTGGAGAATAACAAGCACTGTGTGTTTAACTGGCATTAATAGAAATGATAAAGCTTTTCATTTCTTAGCAAAAGAAAAAGGAGCTACAGAATGGCAGTCTTTAACATTGTTATCAAAATATAATTAGTCCCTTTTGAACTATTATATAGTGTATTAAATGCACTTTTTATTAGTTCATGGCAAAGAAAAGGAAATGGAAAACAGAATGGAAATTAGATTGGCATTCATAAAAGCCGTAAGATCACAATAAAAATGTATGATGTGAAAGTGAATATTTTATATTAAATTAGAAGTGTCAAATTGGAATCTAAACGTATGCATTTCAGAGAACCTATTATGAGCTGATTTCCAACAGTAATGAGAAACTAAACATCTAAGTTGAAATATCCTTTTTGTACGTATGAGAACAAAACTACAAGTGAATTAACCTGCATCAACATAATTATAATTCGAGAAAAGACTAATAGAAAGATGAGAAAAAGATGTTGGATACTCTTAGTCCTAGTACATCTAGTGGTTCCATTACATTCTTCATAATTTTGAAATGATTTAACCTCACTCGTCTTTAATTCTCTAAGCGCTGGAATAGTCAGAATCATTCATATGTTGCTTTTTTTTAATTTTTAAGAAACTTAATATGATAATGAACTTGACTGTCTACTACATCTTTCACTATCTGACTCACTTTTTCCCCCTTTGTTGAAGAGTAGGGCATTCTGATGGTCTGATAGTCACACGTTTATAAAATCCCCTCAAAAATCCACTTTCCATATTATATATGTTAGAGGTTGTCATTGTTTTATTAATATCTTGGGGATATCTGATTCTGTTTACATTGGGATAGTTGTGTTCCTTGTCATTCACAAGGCCAAAAGTAAATGACTCATTTGTTGTAGATTAGTAAGTAATCAATGTCTGGAAATCTGGAGACATAAGAATTTACAGGTTTCCTCCGCTATCCGAAAGTGGAGCATTCCTGTGAAACCTTTCCTGAGCTGAAATGGCATAAAGCGAAGAAGGAACTACCACTAATTTATATGGGGAAACTTTTTGAGCATTCTCAGACCCAAAATATAACCTATCAAAACAGATCAAGGTGAAGCACAGAGGCTCGCAGACGCGGTCCACAGCGAGGGCAGCCTGATGCTGAGATGCTGAGGCTGGTTCCCAGGGGAGGACCGTGGGGGCCACTTCCTCGGATCAGGTGCCCGATGCCTGACAGCTGACTGCCAAGCACACACTGAACACTCTTGTAGCTTTTTGCCTTCTTTTCGTAAAAGTGAAAAATCCTCTTTGAATTTCTTTCGGTTAGCAAAAATAGGTATGTACTAATGTATTTCTTTCATAAAAGCCAGGTGATGGAAGGCACTTTTGGAGGGCGGGGGAACTCCTATTTCTTCTTTGAAAACGTGGCTATAGTCTTTTCAAAGGAGCTAACACGTACAGAATGTCTGTTTATGAAATCAAGACGTAAGTGTGTGAGTTTAATATAAGAGCATAAATCAGCGTCAGTAAACTCTAACTTGACACTACAGTTAGCACTTAGTTAATTTTTTCGTAAAATACATGACTATTCTCTCTAAGATTAGAAGTTACTCATCCAAAGTCTCAAAAATGAATTAGAAAAAATTATCTAAATTTTTTTACACCAAAGATTTTCTTCAGCATCAGGTATCATCATATATTTCTAAGTAAAATCATTACCATATTAGCTCAAGGAGTCAGAAAAATATTTTATGCTTTGACATCTACTCTTATAGATATTTTCCATAGGACAACCAAATATGCTATCTACAGATGCAATTTGTCTTACATAAAATAATTCAGGAACAGGAATATGCATGTGATGATGCTTTTGGAATTTTAATTTACCCACATCAAAGGTGCATCTGCATTTATTCATTTTTAATTACGTTTAGTTTCTAAAAATTCTCAGTGCAGTCATTTTAAAGATAACTTTTATTTTCTACCTTTGAAGAATCTCACTCAGACGTTTGTTTTCCCTCGGAAAATAAGATGATGAAGTTAGCTGGACATTGTTTGCATAAAATTTTGCTTAATTTTAAATTTTCATTTAAATTAGATTGAGATCAAACTTCATCGACTGTGAGGCTCAAATGTTAATTAAAAAATCACAGAAACACTTCACTGAGTGGGAAGGAGGGGCATGCCTGCTCTGTGCTCTCACCCAATGAAAAAAATTCATTCCAGCTATTCCTAATAGGTAGACATTCAGCGTCATCTTGAGGACATCCAGGGGGGCGTTTGACTACTTTACAAAGCAAAACATCCAGTGGAAAGTCCAAGTGCATAAGGCCTTTGGAATTTTGATCCACTTGTCCATAATTTGTCCATACCAAAATTATAGTTTTTCATGGCTAAAATCGTTTTTTGAATTACTTTTAAATGTGTATAACGTGCTATCAGCAGAGCCATTCAAGTATCTCCCTTTAAATCTGAAATTTAAAACAAGAACACTCATGATCTGGGGTACTGACCAGGGGCAGCAAGATATATTTGAAATCTGCTTATGAACCTACAGTTGGTTTAAACAAAATAATCCATCAATAGAGTTCCCGTAAAATGTTAAATCTCAAGATTTCTGGGGACTTCGTAGAGATTCGCTGTTCATTTTCCTCTCCAGGATTTGAATCCTCTCAACAATGTCCCGAAGTTTTTTTTAATCTAAAAAATTCTGTTATTGGGGCCGGCCCAGTCGCGCAGCAGTTAAGTGCACACGTTCCGCTTTGGCGGCCCGGAGTTCCCCGGTTCGGATCCCGGGTGCGGACATGGTACCACTTGTCAAGCCATGCTGTGGTAGGTGTCCCACATATAAAGTAGGGGAAGATGAGCAAGGATGTTAGCCCAGGGCCAGTCTTCCTCAGCAAAAAGAGGAGGATTGGCAGCAGATGTTAGCTCAGGGCTAATCTTCCTCAAAAAAAAAAAACATTCTGTCATCATGTCATAATTATTTAATTATTTATGAACTCTTACTAAACTTCCCTACTAAAATTGAATGTAAAATGTTCTCTATGCAAAGGAAATCTATATTTTCAGAGTATTATATAGTCGTATTTCTTGATCCTCTGTTATTATAATGTAATGGCTTAAGGTTATTAAATTCAATATTTAAACTTTTCTTAGTTTTATTTGTCACTGATATATGTACTTAGATGTACCTTAGCATTAATCAAAATGTAGGACCTTTCTTCCCTCTTAGGATATGAGTATGTTCTGTAGAGAATAATATTAATACTTTTCTTTAGGAAATATATTATAGACTTTCCTTAATGAGTATTTGGTCCCTATATAGAACGACAAATTTTTTCTCTTTTTTCCTCTTATGGTAAACACTGTGACCTTTTAGTAAGCAGGCACTAGCGGATATTGGAAACTGCACTGAGGTGAGCGTCTAGAGACCGTTTCTCAGTTCTAGCACTGTCAGTGCATAGCTGATTAAATTTAAGAAGCCTGTCACCATTCTTTGCTCTATATATTCTGTTTGTGAAATGAAGAATTTGAATCGGATAATTTCTGAAGTATCTTAAATTTCTCAAACTCTGTGAATGAATCAATTGATGTTAACTCAAAAGTTAGAATCTGTACCTGTCTTGCTAGAAGTCAGATTTTAAAATATTGGACTGGATATGAATATAATTTAACCTAAAATTTTCTCTGATGGTTTAGTAAGTTTCATGTGCTGACTGTACTGAGTAAATGAAAGTATTTTTTAGATCACCCTGAATTGAATTCAGAGGACACATGGATTGATGTAAGAGTGAGGTGAGGTTTTATGCCCACGTGAGGCTTCTTGATTAAAGCTACTCTGTGCATGTGTCTGGGGTGTCTGGCTGTGCCTGTGTCCGCGTGGCACGTTTGCTGTCTCTACCACTAGGGGTCATCACAACGTGTGCGTCTGCAAGCAGGAAAGCTTTTAAGTCTAACAATGGTTTTTTTTTGAGTAGATGCAGCAACGTACAATAATCACTTTTCTTTACAAATTATATAATAAAAGAATTTCTATGAAAAAATAGCTTTTTGTGTTCATATATATGTGAAATTGTTCTACCATAAGAACTACTTTTATGGAAAGAGAAAAAAATGTTTTGTTTCCCATCTCCCATTTAGTTGCTTTGGGTTCAGCATCTGCTTCTCATTGCAAACTTCTCATATTTAGTTTTCCTTCTGTATTATCAGTTGCTCAAGGAAATCAATAAAATTTCCAAGTGTTTTAGAATAAATCAGTATAGTGATTGAGTATAAGTGGCTGTTTACCTATTTGTAAATATATATCCATTTTTAATTCCAATAATACCATTTAATACCAAGTTGGTTGGTAAGAAGGTAGATATACATTGTAATAAGTAGTAGTATCTAATATTCAATTATTACAAAAGTGAAAATGGGTAGTTTTATGATGACAAGTATAATATATGTAAATAAAGAATTTTCTCAAGTTGAATTTGGCAATTTCCAATTTTCTTGATATAAGTGTTGCTTACACCTCCTTGATGGAAGACTGACATAGTTTTAACATTCAAAATTATCAAATGATTTTTAACACTGCTTCATTGAAAAACACGTTTATCAGACCTGTAAAAAATACTTAGGTTGAGTTTGCCAAATTCAGCAAATAAAAATACAGGACTCAGAGTTAAATTTGAATTTCAGATAAACAACAAATAATTTTTACTATATCTTGTGCAATATTTTGGAAATAAACTAAAGAATTATCTGTTGCTTATCTGAAACTCAAATTTGAGTATCTTGTATTTTATATGGCAGCTCTTCTTAGAGTATGAGTAGGTATAATCAGTTAAAGCTATTTCTGAACTATATTTACAGATAAACATATATGTGTGTGTATATATGATATATATGAGATAGAGTTTCAGCTCAGTTATCTGTAAGTCAAACTTCAGACTTCCTGAGGGCTAAGAAAGAAGTGCAGTCAGAATTGCAGGAGAACAGGCGGGGGGGAAGGAAGACTGGCGAAGGAAGGGAGGGAGAGAGGAAGGGAGAGAAAGTAACAAGGAAGGAAGAAGAAACGACAAGTGTCTCTCGCTTTAATGCTCAGAAATGGATGTACTTCCTACCACGTGAAAAGCAACACTCATGTTAGCAAACAATTGCACAAAACTGAGAATTACATGGGAAAGACTGGGAGAGCAAAAAGAGAAAAAGAGAAGTGATGGAGAGGATAAAAGGAAGTTATGAAGAGGCTAGGTAAGGACAACGGGAGTGGGTGTCTACACCAAAATGGAGGTCCAGTGACTTGATTCCGCTGTGGTCTCTGTGAAGGTGGAATGGGGCAGCTCAGGCTCACCCTCAGGAACTGTCACCAGCATCTGTGTGCCCCACTGAAGCCGTGTGATCATCTGGCCGACTCTGTAGAGTACAAATTAGGAAAGTGATGGCAAAACCATTTTTAGTTCAGGTAATCACCAAGAATACAAATCTGTCTTGCCGCAAATGTGCGAATTTCCAGGGTATGACAGAAGACAATGTAATTTGCCTAAAGTCACACAGCAAGTAGCGGAGTAGAGTCAGGGTTCAACCCTATGTTTTACAACAAAAGAGCTACATTTATTTCACTTAGCAAAATTGTCATACCAACCAACAAATTTATTTGGTGAGGAGGGAGAGTCACTCTGGTAGAGATGAGTTAAAACAAACTCGGTGGACATGTGACTTGCATGTTAGTTTGTTTATGGAGAACAAGCCCGAGTTAACAATGCTTTAGAATCCAACTGGTGAAAAGGTTAGGGGATATCCTTATTGTGATCTCTTTCTAATGGCAAAAAAAGAAATGTTTTAGTGAAAATACTTAGGAGTGAGTCATGTACAAGGAGATACAAGGAAGCTCTGGGAGGTATTGGGTGTGTCTGTTACCTTGATAGTGGTGATGGTACATGGTGTCTGCATATATCCAAACTCACCAAATTGTGCATATTAAATATGTGCACTTCTTTGTGTATCAATTATACCTCAATAAATCTGTTAAAAAATGAATGCACATTTGAAATGTTTCCATTTAAAGAAGTACAACAAAATTAGTTACCAATTTTTCTTTTTCTTTCTTTTCTTCTTCTTTTCTTTTCTTTTTTTTTTTTTTTGCTGAGGAAGATTATCACTGAGCTAACATCTGTGCCAATCTTCCTCTATTTTGTATATGGGATGCTGCCACAGCATGACCTGATGAGCAATGTATAGGTCTGTGCCCAGAATCTGAACCCGCAAACCCCAGGCCACAGGAGCATAGTGTGTGAACTTAACCACTACACCACCGGGCCAGCCCCATCAATTTTTAACCAAAAAAGAAAAAGGAAAATGAGCTTTAAGTGGTGAAAAACAACCACCAACCCATGAAATTGTAGAATTATGGGCAGTTTATCCCCAGAAGAGTTTGGGAGGAATTGAATGTAGAATGTACAAAATGTCGATGAATTATTGACCATTTGCACATGTACTAATGCTGCAATTAATATGTACCAGCGTACGGTCACCTACTTAGAGGATCCTTTTCTAAGCATTTGTCTGAAAGACCTCTCAACCCCATTCTCCTTGCCAGTCACTATCGTAAATAATTGTTTTATCTCCATACCTACCCCCAATTTCCAGCCAAAAAAAGAGATCTAAATTCTATGGGAGCAGGGACGTCCTCTAAATTATTTGCTGCTGCATCACCAGCACCTGGCATAATGGCTGCTTCAGCAAAGAAGAATGCTAAATGTTTGATGAAGGAATAAATTAATGATATTTATATATACCTATCCAACTCTTGTAAGAAATACAATTTTTGTTTTATGCTCTGAATTTTACCATGGAGTTGTTGTTTCAAGATGGACTCATGGGTTCTCTATTCCCTGATTTCTTTTTGTTAAAAAAATCTACCTCCTGCTTTTGAACTTGAATAGCAAGTTGAGTTAGTATAAAATTAGTAGATCACTCTTTCTATCAAGTAATGAAACTCATTGGACGTTTCTGGGGCTGGTCATGTGCTTATGTATTTTATTTTATTTGCTTTTGATTTTGGAAGCCTGGTGATTATGTTTTGTCCATTTCCCTAGAATGTGTTGTACCTGCTTAATCTGGTAAATTTCAAGGGCGGCACTTTTCAGTAAATTTTGTTCTGTCATATCTTATTTTTGTTTCATTTGTTTTCTTCTCTATTCAGAAATATGTGCATAATGGATCTCCTTTATCTTCCATCTATAATACTTTTCCTTTAATCATTCTAAACCATTTGTTGCTTTCCATTTTATTTTCCGTGCTTTTTTTTCAATTTTTCAATTCTGTCATTCATACCATTATGATATCCTTTCTCTTCTTTAAATATTCTTCATACAACATTTATTGAGTCATTTTTAATTTTAAACAGATAAGTGCGAATAATTTAAACTATTAATTCCTAAAAAATCTATGAAACATATTGATGCTGGTCCTTAGAATTTCATCCAAGTTTTCTATCTTTTAAAACTATTTTTCACACTATTACAAGTTAAAATGTCTCAATGTCCTGGATTGTAACATCAAGTAGAATACTGATGAGCGGTACAAATTTTCATCTAAATGAAAATTTTTTACATTGAAGAGAAAAATACTATTATGTTCCATAAACTTTCCATATAGTATCTTAGTTCCATGCAACAGTTATTTAAAAAGAACTTAGCGTGTGCAGATTTTGTGCTTGGCTCAGGGTATCATGAATAAGACTTGATCTTTATCTTCAAGGAGCATGAAGCCCATTTAAAGAGAGAAGAGACATCCAAGGAGAGCAATGAGATTTCATTTAACTGTTTATTTAGTAGTAGTGTGACTTAGTGCATAGAAAATAAGATCTTATATCAGATAAATGGCAAAGGCACCTGTCTCCTCCTGCATTCACTTGCTGATGTATGTCAGGATCTCTATCTGTGGTACTGATCCAATAAGAGCTAGCTCAGAGTATTTGTACTGGTATAGTCCTGGTAAGAACTAGACAGTTGATTAATGTCTGTCACTTCTTTCCTTACATGGGAAGTTGTGAGATCCAGTTGGCCAATTGGATCATTAATTGTCGCCATGCCCTGTGGCCCATGTCTCAAGAGCATTCACATTAGGAGGTGACATGCTCTTTTCCAATATCTCTCAAGTCAAAACCCAAGATGTCTTGGGTGATGCAGAAGATGTCTTGAGTAATATCTTTGGTCTTGACTCTGGCCTCATTATTATCATACCCCCTAATAATTGCAATATTATTTATAGACAAGAAGCACAGTTGGTTGGTAAGAAGGTAGATATATCTGTCAATCTAACTTTCCCACACATTTCTTAATCCCAAACAAATCTTAGGAAGAGAACTATATTTCTAATCATCTCCTTTTATAGCCGAGACAATTAATTCCAGATAGTTTAAGTGAGTTGCTCCAGGTTAGACCAGCCACTGTCTTGACTCTTCCTTGATTACTTTTTCCATTAAATCATTTCTATGTCACATTTAGAAACTAGATCCAAAGATTTGGGAAAAATACATGAACATATGTAGAGAGATTATTCTTGCCAATTCTTCAACCATCATGGATTTCTTTTCTCTCTTGCTTTTTCTAGATTGAAATAGTTCTTCAAGTTCGAGAAGACAGAAGCAAAATGAAATTTGAGTAACAAACATTGTCTCTGTTGATAGCTGATATAAATGAATATTCCCCCTGAACAGTATGACTATTTCTACCCATCCTTGTATTTCTCTTTCTCTGAACATAGCTTTAAAAATCCCAAATCTTTTTTCACTACTGTTTTAGAGTATTTAGTAAACATAACCATATCGTGAGCTTTGTTATCCAGACACCATTATTTCTTTTCGTGTTATATTTTTAAAATACTTTCTTGATTATGTGCTTATATGCTGAGCACAACTGTAAAAATAATTAGAAATTTATAAAATGTTTGTGTTGCTAATTAAATCACTACAATAAATCAGAATTTGCTCTCCAAATTGTGCAAAATCTTGTAACAAGAAGTAAATTATTATAAAGTGCCACCTTTGAGGGGCAAAAGCACTGCTCTGTCCATCCAAAATAGTGTTTCGATGTGTCGTTTTTATGAAGCAACTCTCCTCACTCCATATGGACTCTATTAAATCCACACTACAATTAAATATAAGCAGATGTTACCAAATACAGTCCTTGTTAGCTCTCTTCTCTAAAGCATGCTATTACATGGTAAACAGGCATTAATCTATTTCAGACTAGGATTTAAGGCCCTCTGAGTATCAGTAACTGCCTCCTTCTTTCAATGTCACCAGGATATATCAAGCAGGAGCTTGCCAGCTTCTCTTGGCGATGTCCAGCTCACATATAATCCTCCATGATTTGTTTCTGTCCTTTGTTGTTCAACCAGCATTTTAGCACTGCTTCTGAGAACAGACAATGGCTGTGCAACCGTGATATTACTAGCTAACCTGGGGAATGAAAACAAGTATTTGAACTTCAATAAAATATACACACATTGAGGGTTGATTGTGTGATATTAATACATAAATTACAAGAGACAGTCACCCATTCACTTAAATTCTGTAGATAATCACACCAAACTGATATGGGAAGCATTTGTTCATCAGGAAATATATTCTTTTTTCCTGTGTGAGGAAGATTGGCCCTGAGCTAACATCTTTTGCCAATCTTCCTCTTTTTGCTGAGGAAGATTGTCACTGAACTAACATCTGGCCAATCTTTCTCTTTTTCGTATGTGGGATGCTGCCACAGCATAGCTTGATGAGTGGAGTAAGTCCACACCGGGGATCTGAACCCATGAATCCTGGGCCACTGAAGTGGAGCATGAGAACTTAACCACTATGCTACCAGGCTGGTCCTGGGAAAGATATTCTTAATTTCAACTCCGAAAAGAGTCTGTGACAATTTTTATGGAAATTATGAGTTATGTTTAGTGATGATGTCATGTTACTCTTGCCGTTAGGAGACGATTTTGGTGGGTCTCCCATACGTCTCATGATGAGGCACTGGCCGCCCTTTGTTCTCGGCTCTCTTTTCACAGGGGTTTGCATAGCAATCAGACTTGGAAGGCATGGTGTCTCCTTCTGAAGCAGAGTGGGCTTGCTTGCTGCTCAGGGTAAGACAGTGATTCCTACAGGAGCAAAGGGCAGACATGCTTGCTCCCTGTTGTAGAAGATTCAAGTTCCCTAAGCTAAGGGTTCTTCTCCTGAAGCCCACTACGTTTGCAGGGGTCATCTGGCCCTCTTCATGTCTCCCTGGGAGAAGTGGGATTCACGTAATGTAGGCAAAAATTTGGATATTCTGGCTACTGTTACTGTCGTGAGAGGTAAAGTCCTTTGTCTCTGATTCAGAAGACTTAAGTCACCTTCATGCATGCACAAAACTTTGTCTGTGTTTCATGGTGGGCTAACTTATCACCTTGCAAGCTAGGTAAAAATCTCAGACCCTTCCCCATTCTTGAAAGATGTTTTGGCAATGAAGATGAGATGCCGACAGAGACGAGGAGTTTGGAAGGAGAATGAGAGCCATGCAGGCTGATGGAATTTAAGAGAAAGCCATGGGAATTGGTAATGAACACACTGATCAAATTGTACGGTCAACCAGGAAATAAGTGGTTCTCGACTTTATCGCCTGTTAATGAGAAGAGATTGGGGAGTGGTTGCTTGATGACCACTAGAAGTAGGTTCAGAGACAGCTGTCTGAACAGTGTGCTGTAGTTGCTGATTCTCCTCTAGCTGGGAATGGGTCGGGAGGAGGGAGAATGAAGGGGGCAGTTTCTCACAATTTGTCCACCCACTGTAACAACGAGTGCTGAGATGAGTCCTGGAAGGGCAAAAGGAGTTCTACTTTCCTTCACACAACAGTCACAGAGATGAGCACCTACACTAACATGGAAAGAGGAGAATTCACAAGAGATAGGGGCAGAAACCAGATGAATCTTTACAAATTTGGCTACTTCATTTCAGAGAAGACGAGAAGGGCATGCCATGCTCTTTAAGGAAGAGTGGAAATAACTGAGCTTTCTTCCAGCTCAGCTCCTCTTGGAGTCTGTTATGCAAATTTTAGATCCGTTCGAAGATGACAATAAAAGATCTGAGGGTTTTTTTGTTAATGGGTCCTGGATGCTATAAGGCAGCTTTGATCATCTGGGGAGAATTCCCTGAGAGAAATACTCTTATGGGAAACCATAGATTAGGCTCTGACTAGAATTGAGTCTCTTGCTGCTCCAGATCATTTACAATGCTGACCAAGGTGATCCACTGGAGAGGGAGAAACTGACCCCCACAATTTAGATGAATTCTTGTGATCAAGTGCAGCATCTCCTGAAGCCAGAAGAAAATGCACCTTCTTGTTGGTGTGCAGCCCCTCTCTCCCTCTGTCCCCACAGATTGCTGGCCTCCCTCCGTGCCAACCTCAGCTGCTTTAAAGAGAAAGCTTACGAAGGATGGCATGTAGTCCTTCTTGTCTCCAAGAAGAACCAAAAGCCACGCATCCAAGGATGTTGGGCAACTTTGGGGAGGGGAGAATCACATAATTTATGGCTCTCCTGGATAGACTGACCCTAGTCACCATCATATCAGGTCCCATAAGAGGAGAGGGTACCCAAGTTCCGCCTGTAAGTTTTAGGCAGCGTTCATAGCGGAGAAGGAAAACTAACTCATCATGTGGGTGGGATCCATTGAGCGAACTCAAAGTACTGTTGTTGTGGCTTCTATTGCTGACTGTACAATCAATTGTATTAATGTTTTACATGCTGGCAGTGTGAATGCTCATAGGTACCAAATTCCCCTAATTAAGAAAAGCCTCTTATACCAATAAGCAATGCTAATACTTTCGAGCCACACTGCCCTAATACCCCATGTGAGCTGTAAGTGCCAGTGCTGTTGATTTTGCCATTGGAGCCTCTGACCATGAAAAGCAGCCTCCACAGCACGGCATCTCTTGGGGTTTTGCAGTCATGTCGTCTCTGAGGTGGTGACCAGGTAAACCCCTTTTGTAAAGCTGCTACGGGCTTGCCACTGGAGCTCTTATTGAAACCAAATCCCTGAACCATGGAGATGTGTGACTCTCCACGCTGACATTACCGTTTTGAGGTGGGTCAGCTCAAACTCAACAAACCAGGTGGGGAGGGCCACCAAGCCTCCCTTGTTAGGCGGAAACTGTGTATCCAATAACGTGACAGGCAGGGCCCCAGCAGCATTGCAGCCTTATAGGAAAAAATGGCAGGTATAATTTGGGGGGAAACATTATCCCACATCTATCTCTGAAAGCAAAAGTGGCTTGATAGAGTCCTTGATTCACAG
The DNA here is from genome assembly GCF_041296265.1 of Equus caballus. Lineage (NCBI taxonomy): Eukaryota > Metazoa > Chordata > Mammalia > Perissodactyla > Equidae > Equus > Equus caballus. The sequence continues at coordinate 939,881 of NC_091692.1, read as the reverse complement.
AGATTCCCCTCAATTCCTGAGCCTGGGTCACTGATGTTTTGACTGAGCTATAATTCGATGGTGTTCTGGACTGAACTATTAGGTAAAACTGATGGTGTCCACTGACATTCAGCAGCAGCTGTGCGGAAGTGGAAATAGACCAATGGTCTTCTCTCAACGGGCAAAACTCAGGGATGTTTCCATCGCTCGGGCCAGTACTCTGCTTGATGAGTCCTGTCACCATTTTACTGCCTCTTGGGCTTTTGTCAATGGCCTAGAGGTTCAGTCTGCTACATAAATCGCAGCTGCTGATCAAATTGCCTGGATCACACTCACAGGTGAGGAAGGTGAGGACCACGATGAGTCCAACTAAACTCCGGCAGTTGCGTGAGACTTCGTTGCGCAGATCGCCAACCTCGCTGCCTAGATCCATCATTCTGCTGGACACAGCAATGTGTCCTCCATCATAGAGTGGGTACAACTTGGAGGACTTTGTGTCTCTAAAGTTGGGCACTTATGTCAATGAATGAAAGAGACCACCATCATGCATTCTGAGCAATAGGGAAGAATTTCTATTTAAAATTTAGAGAGAAAAATGTTTTTCCTGCCCAACGCACGGAAGTCCATAAGCTCCTGGTCTTGCACCTGTGAGACTCATTTTGCAGAGATTTGCAGAGTTTGGAAGATGCAGCTAGACTCCTTGCTCTGCCATTTATGGGCTATAGTCCCTTAAGCAAATAATAAGCTCCTAGAGAGTCAGTGTTCTTTTTAAAAAGGGAGGAAATGGGGTAGTTTTGAATATCAAAGAAACACCACCTGTGAAAGTGCTTTCTAACTGCAAAGCACTCTACAAATATTAGTTATTTTTCTAATATTTCTGTACTTTTATGCTGTAGGAATAGAGACCAAGCAACATAAATACAGCTCACTGTCTATACATTAAAGAGAAACAAAAATTACAGAAAACAGACTGTGATTTTAAAGCATTTGTCACATTAGCTGTAATACAATACCCAATGCACTTGGGCTGAGCAGGAGATGGGAACTTGGGTGGAGTACACAACAGCCTGGAAGGAAGGAAGATTCAAGAAGAAGAGAATGGAAACCAGGACAAAGAATTGCACGTTACACCAAGACTACACAATAGCTAACTATACATTACAGTATTTGTAGTTTGGGTTATTTATTTTTATACTAGCTCTTAACATTTAATAAAGTATATACTGTTTATCAAATAATATGGATCCAAACACTTCAACTAATCATCAAATATACTGCTATATCAAAAGAATCCTTTAAATATTGTTTAAGAAAATAACCTGAACTTTTTCAGTGTAACAGAGGTTAGTAACATTCACCCAGGTTCCGCACTGGGAAGACCAGGTGAGAAGTATCTGCATATTTCATTGCAGTTTACTTAGCCTGGCATCTCTCTTTCTTTTGAAACCACAGCAATGACATATTTAACTTGTAATTCGCAGTGCCTTCAACTTTTTCTTAGGTCTTTGCACAAACCTAGGTGCAGCTTATTTATATTTATGCAAAATGTTCTATCTTCTTAACCTGATTACCTTCTATTTATCTTTACGGAATTTCATCTTGATTTTATAAACTTTATGCCAACTTATTTAGGAAATCATATTTGAGCTTCTATTGTTTATATTTTCAACTTTAATCAATGAACTTAAAAAATAATAACCCTGGACTTTGATTTAAAATGTCTAACCTTTAAAATTCCAATTCATCCTCAAAATCCATAAGTTAAAATGCCACCCATTTCCCAGTAGACACAATATAAATCTTTTCAGTGAATATCATTGTGCTACAACGCAAGGCAAAGTGCTTTTTTGTAAAGAATCATGAGTTAATATAAAACATGTAAAGGTTAATTCCAAAAAATGTACAAACAAAACAAAGGAGAACATAGGACATGTCACAAAAAATGCAAAATGGACTATAAGGATTTGGGTAAGAAAATAAAAGAGCTAAAAGAATTATCCAAATTAAAATGAAAATATAATAATAATGATAAGAATTAGCATAATAGAAGAAGAACAAAATAAAGAAGGAGGAAGCGGAGGAGAAGAGCCAAGATTTATAGAACGCTTATGCTCCAAAATCAAGTACTCTGTAATTTGATTAGTATTACAATATCCATTTTGTAAATGACACTACTTCTGATCAAGAGAATGGCATGGTGAGAACTACCTCTCACAAAAATTGCTCCAACAACATAGAATCCAAATAAAAAATGAGGAAACGCTGAAAGTATAAATGTCAGTAGGAGCATAACAGTAAGCCGGGTGCTACCTGCTGCCCGACATGGGGAAGCTGTTTTCTCACATACTTTTTTCAGTTTATTGGCATAGCAGACTAGTTCCTGTGGCAGTTCGGTGCGCGGATGGCTGTGGAAGACCAACAGAATAGTTCTAAGCCCGTCTCTTCCACACCCCGTGTCCACCTCTACACCCCCACTGTCATTTTCCTGATTTAGGCCTTCAGTACTATCCCCTTAAATTCCACAGGCTCTTCTAGCAGACTCTTCTGATAGCCCTGCCAGCCTCATCCTTGTATTAATCATTCCCACACAGACAACAGAATTATCTTTTCAGGATGAAAATCCCATGGTTTACTTGTCTTTTCCACCTACTTGTCAACAAGCTCTTTGAGGGCAAAAATAATATCTGGCATTTAGTAACTTGTGTGCTGGTAAATCAGCACTCCTGGAAAAAAAAAAAATCCCAGCCATATAACATTTGCCCGCTACGGTGTTGTAAATACTCCCACCCCAGCCATGTTCAAAATGCCAATGACACAGACACATGTGGAGAGCTGCACCCCACCAGCTTTATGAGGCGCATAGCGCAGTTTCAGGTCCTCAGTAGGCACTTGATGAATGTTTCTTGAACGCAATACTGTTTAATTATTTGTGTTAATGTATGCAAGCATAAGGAAAACTAGGGACGACTAACTAAATAGTTAATGCAGCCTCCCAAAAATATCGTGAACAAGATGCATTTATCTAGTTAATTAGGGGAAAAAAAGGGATCTTAGATGGGGATATGCATGTATTAATAATTTGGTGTTTAAATACTGCTCTTAGGATGGAAATTAAGTAGAACCTTGCTGAGAAGTCTAAAAAATAAAAGTTAATTGAATTACTTTATGATAATTACTCTGCACAGTGAGAATTGTGGGGCAGTAGGTAAGCTTTGTAAAATAAATTGGATGAGATTGAGCATGTATAAAATTGTCCTTTCCTGGACACAGCAATTTTGGTAGCTAAAAGGTATTCAAAGCACACAGCATTAGATCTGAGAACAGTAAACTCTTACCAGTAAACACATCATACAACACATAATAAAGAAGAAATGTTTGAAGATCATCTGCATTAAGAATTTAAGGTAGCAAAGCTAGAAAGCTGTGTTGGAAAGCTGTAATTGCAAGATAATCAGGATGGATATGCATTGGCAAATTATCCCCACCCACAAATCTTTCGAAGTCTGATTCTTCATCCATATGGTCCCGCCCCACCTCACTCATTCAATGCCAAAGTGTGCTAATCAGAAGTATGTGTCTCTCTAGTTGTGTTGGGATGGAGAATCACTGAGAAGTATACATATTTTATGACACTATATTGTGTTGCTGTCTCTGGTATGCAGCTATGCAGAAATTGTTCTCATGTGGGTCAATAGATGCTACTCAAACTCCCAACAGAAGGTAGACAGGAAGTGGTTGTGAGTGGGAGCTGGAGGGACTGGGGGCAGGAGAGGGCATTGTGCCAGGTGCAGGAGGAGACCACAGTGAGGGACCTCATCCAAGGTCCAGGTGGGCTGACCTTGCCCATGGGACCTACAAGAGCAAACGCAACCAGCAAAAGTTTGAGTACAGTCCTAAAAACTTGGTTTGCCTCTTCTAAGCACTTCCTTTTAGCTTGCTTTTGATGGAAACTGTGTTCACAAAAATAGGTATATACTTACATTTACTTTTCATAATAGCAAAGAAATGCGTAAATCTTAGGAGAAAATAAATAATTTCTGACACATAGCATTAATCATTATTAATATCATTTTAAAATATGAGCATTCTATCCTTTAACCCAAGCCTCAGAAGGCAGCTTTAAGAGTTACACTGGGTATGATGCCAACAGCAGTTACAAAGACATGAGCATCACAGCACCGAGTGGTTCCTGAGGATGACACAGTAACCTGTCCTAGACCTTTACATATGATTTAAGGTGACGTAATTACTTATCATACAATTGTTTTTGGAAAATAACTCACGACTTGCCTTTGATCGTTACAGCGTCTTGGAGAACGCTATTTCAAATGCGTTTCATGTTCATGCAGGAGGGAGCAGTGTAGACCTGGCCTCTTAAAGCAGAGGTCATGAGCACTCTCCATAAGAATGTTAGATGTTGGAATGGCCTTGCCATAAAGAGCTGTTTAGAAAAACTTTCCTATTTCTACTCATGATTATTTTCTTTTATTCTTGTGAAGAGGGACCAGTCAGTCAATAGCACATATTACCTGACACCACATTATCAACTCATTTATCAGTTAGCTCTTCCAATTGACTCTGCCTCACCTAAGAGAAATAAAAGAAATATATTGCATATGTTACTTTATTTGAAGCATTATAGAAAAACTACCTACATTCTAAACAGGAAATTGAGGAAGAATTTGGTGAAAGGATGTTTAACAGTTTTCTTAAGATTAAACAGAATGAAAATCCTGGAATATCAGCAACATATGACCAGATGAAAGTGTAAATTATGTCTGGTGAAGAAGCAAAGGGGGATCATTTCATTTATAGGTAATTAACTTATTAAATTACCTTGACTTTAATAGATTTTATTTTAGAAGAACAGAATGGTTGAGGCACAGCTCCGCTTTGGTGCAAGATAGACACAGTCAGCAGAGTTTGAAAATGCAGTGATATGGGAGGCCTACAGGGCTGGTTATGTGCCTCTTTCTATATATTCTCCTTGTTTAATAAACATACACAGATCCTCCATCCAATTCTTATAGTCTCCCACAATTAAAGTTTTCACTCTTCTAATTTTCTCATAGGTTTTACTCCATCTTAACGTTTCTCAAAACTTGATCCTCCTACTTAAATCAAAATGCAAACTCAACTCCCCACCAGAGAGCACCCACATCAGATTGCTGGGGGTGGTCCAGATATTGGCACTTCTAACAAGCACCTGCTGTGATGCTTATGTAAATCTGAGTTTTAGAGTCACTGCTACTCGTCTTTGGATGAGGCGGCAGGGCCATTAGCACGGATGGCAATGCCCTCCACTTTGTGAGTTAGCATTGACCTGAGAATAAGCCACAATAACAAGAAAGGAGGCCAAAATAGAAAGAGTATGAGTTGGACTCAGCTCAAAGTGAACGACTGTAGAGTCTGGCAGGATCGAGACAGCCTGGGAGACCCCTGGGTTCCCAAATGTTAAAGATCGCCCCTCGTCTTCTTTGACTCTGAATAAAGGATGAAGCAAGAAAAACAGGTGAAGACACACTTTTTTTCTTAAACGTGATCAAGACATTTTATAAATTTAACAGAAATTGTGTTTAGTATAAATGCTACGAATTGTGTGAAATTTCCCAAAGTTCACTGAATTTTTTTTGCTTTTATAAATGATAATTGGAACAGATTGGAAAGCAGTTCGTGCCCTTTGAGTTACAGTAACTACCTGAGAGGAGAGACCTATAGAAAGGGAAGAAGGCAACAGAGGAGGAAGATAGAAAAGAAGGAAGGAAGAGAAGAGAAAAGGAAATGGGAAAACTTCATCTTCATGAAGCAAAACATCTTTTTTTCAGATGTTATCTCATTAGTTTTTCCTTATATTACACGGACCTTCCTTTCACCAAATTTCATTGCTTTAATCTCAAAAGGCCTTCTTGGTCAAGTCCCTTTCTTTAAGCTTTCAGATGACAAAGAGTCATCATATACATTAATTCATGTGCTGTGGTTCTTTATTAGATGTTGACTTACATTAACTCAAACTATTTCATCTAAATCTTATGGGCATAGGCTAATTGCTTAATTCTAAGGCTGATCTAACTGTCGTATTTAATTATAGATTGTTTCGAGCTATGTCAAAGTTCTGTTGAGTATCTAAATTGCCTTTTTGTTTGTTGATTTAAGCAGAAATTGTCTCTTTAAAGAAGATTTTAGTTTATAATTTTTGGTTAAAAATAACATTTGGCAAGCAGCCCCCCTAATACAGCCTCTCCTGATTTCTCATGAAAATTCCCAGGAAGACACTGCAAAAGACCCATAAAATCTCACACATCCAGCTGAGGAAGGGGAAAGAGAATCTATCCACTGACAGAATCTGGTAGGAATTGGAGAAAAAGTGTTCTTACTGTGTGTCCTTTTGGTGAAACACAACAGCTGAGAGAATATTAAAAGTCACTTGACCCTTGACCAGGGCTGGCCCTGTGGCAGAGCGGTTAAGTACACATGTTTCACTTCGGTGGCCTGGGGTTCACAGTTTCGGATCCCCAGCGCGGACCTAGCACCACCCACCAAGCCATGCTGAGGTGGCGTCCCACACGAAAAAGAGGGAGATGGGCATGAATGTTAGGTCAGTGACAATCTCCCTCACACACACACACACACACAAAAGTCACTTGACCCTGCCCCCACTAACTGTCCCCTGGCCCCAAAACCCAGTTTGTAAAGAAAGATTTGGTAGGCTTCCCTCCTGGGGAAGGGCTGCTTTCTGAGATAGCAGGAACATCGTGTCCTTTCTCTACTTCATTGGCTCACACAGTCTGCTCAGAAAGTCCCTGAGAAGGAGATAAGGGTCATGGCTGGCAGCACTTTGCCTTCCAGAGCGTGTGGCCCACAAGTGAAGGACTATGGAAGCCCCACAGAGGGGCGGGAATTCAGTAGTAGTGGGTAAGCACCTAAATCAATCAGACAACAACAATGCAACTTGGGATGGAAGTCGCGCATGAGGAAGCTTTTAGCAAGCCATTCATTTCCCAGCATCTGGCATGTATTTAAGTTCGGTTCTGCTGAGCTCAAGCAGAACCATCCCTTACCCACAATGATGGGTCTCTGACATGTTGTACAGATGAAGTTAATGATAAATCTACACCTCCTGCGAAGACACAGAACATTAGGGTGACAATGTGGAACTTCACCTCAGTGGATGCTGTGATCCCGGAAAACAGAGGTGGTCAAAGAAGTCCGCCCTCACCCCTCTTTTTTTGTGTTTCAGAAACATCTCATGGCGAGGAAGCTCCTCCCCATGTGGCTTAGCCGGGACTCAAAGATGCCCCCTTCTTCACCCGCGACAAGGCCAGACACAGACTCTAAATTCCCTTCTTTGCTCACAAACGATTTTCTGAACTGCTTGCCACATGATCAGTGGGAACAAAATGCTTGTTAACCAGACTTTGGTTAAACTTCTTCCTTTCTCTGAAGACCCTGAGCTCTGACTCACCCTCAGCCTGAGCTCATGTTGCAGCCTCTCCTTGAGAGCCGAGGAGAGGCGGGCATCGGGGTAAAACATTGTCTGAGCTACATCCAGTCATGCCACCCTTTCATCCCACTCCCCACACCTGGCTCCTTCCAGCCTTGTTCACTCCTCCCTATGAAAGAGAAGCCCTTTGCCTCTCCCTGGAGGACCCTGAAGAGCTCCCAGTAGCAATGTTCTCTCTATTTCAACAGTTATCTTCTCCCTTTTGCCATAGTCCCATTCTTGTCCTGTTGGAATAAACCCTTCAAAGTCTCTCCTATAAAGAAAAATAAATAAACACATAAAAGTAAAGTCTGGGTTTGTTGTATATTTGACAAAGGATCCTCCTAAACTCCATTCATGTGTGTCCCTGGAATTTTCTTTGGGGGCCTGTCATGTTTCAAAACTGCACATATGCTCTTCTTTCTAAGGTGATGGAGTCCCCTCACTCCGTCTAGCATTAATGATCCTTCACACATCCTTTTAGAAGTCACTTCCTCCAGGAACACGTCCCTGACCTCTTCAGCCCTGTGCTCCCATGACCACCGTGTTCAAAATTCTGTTCAACTGCTGTACTTTCACACCAAACTATAGGTTCTTTGAGGAACAGATGACTTCTTCTCCCAACACCTAATATAGGGAGAAACATGTAGTAGATGTTCAATAGATGTTTGTTGAATTAATAATTTTTACAAAATCAGAAGGAAATTTGCCATGGCTATCCTTTCTTTACACCCTAATAATTTTACAAAATGAGGAGTAGTCTAAAAACGGCATTGATACTTCCCAGGGTGTGTCCTGATTGGTTAAGAAAATGCCTTCCTGCCCCAAGAGGCAGACGGGGAGAAACTAAGGGCCCCCCATCTTCCGTTGGGCTGGTGGTTTTGCTTTTTTCTGGGCACCTAATACTCATGGGAGACTCAAATTAATTTTTCAATTCCATTCCATCTGCCTTCCTAGTGGTGAAAACTTCTCCGACTGGTGATAGTGTGCAAATCATCCCTGAATTGTTGGTGTTGTTGAGAATTTCCATCATTATTCTGTGCTTTCTATGCATATTTCAGCAGAAAGTTAGCAGAGGTTGTATAGACACCACTGGCTGGAGGATACTTTAAACCACGAACCTAATTAGAGGAAATTGAGAGACGACTTACTTGCAAGACTTGGAGGTTAGTTCTCGGAGTAAGGGTTCTTTTCCTCCCTCTCTCCACTCTGCTTTGATTCCCTTGCCAGCCTCCTCTATCCTCATCACAAATAGTTCTAATAAGGAGGTTTACCAGGAAAGGGGGGAGATGGGAGCCCAGTTGCACCTGGCAAGGGCCTAATGCGAGTGAAATGATGTCAGGCTATGTTATCATATACCAACTCCGAGAAATCAGTACTAGTATCTGGACCAGTGAGGGTCCCAGCAGAAAACATATTGCACAAATTAGGGTAATTGGGTCAACCATTTATAAGGTCACAGCGTAGAAAGCCATAAGGGCAGTGCCTCATGCAGGGCTAGTAATGCTGGAGTCCCCGAATACGCCTAGGCATGAAGGAAGAAACGAAAGGAGCAGTTACCGGAACCCAGAAACAGAGAGCCGTGTATAGAAGGTTACCTGACAGGAATTAAAAACGTCGGTAGAGGAATGTAGTGTTAAAACCTCCAGCTGAGGCACACAACGAGCCTGCAACAGCCCCACAGAGAGGGTTCAGCAAAAGGGAATAAATACCCCAGACTCACTCTTCTCTGTTCCACCAGTCCTCTGCCGACGTTCCCCACTGACACCCCACACAGAATAGTGGGCAGGGAGCCCGTTGTTGTAGTCCGAATTGATCAAGGGATCGGCAGACAATGGCCTATGGGACAAAGCCAGCTTGCTACCTGTTTTTGTCTGGCCTGCAAGCTAAGAATGAGTTTCACATTTTTCAAGAGTTGAAGAAAAGTCAAAAGAAAAATATTTGGTGACATAAAAATCATATGATCTTCAAATTTCAGTGTCCACAGGTAGAGTTTTATTAGAACGCAGCCATGCTCATTTGTTCACATACTGTGTGTGACTGCATCTGTGCTAAAAGGACAGCATTGAATCATCGCAGCTGAGGCCATATGTGATGCTCTTGTAACTTTTCATGGCTGCTCAGAGCATCGCTGTCACAGGACACAGTCAAACTCGACAGGAATGTGAACGCCACATGTATATTGTACTGTGCTATTTTATTATTTATTTACTATCTGTGCATACTCATGCCAAACAAGAAAAAAAGAGGAAAGTGGACTTTAAATGCCATGCTTTTTATTCATTTATTTTTTTGGTGAGGAAGATTGGCCCTGAGCTAACATCTGTTGCCAATCCTCCTCCTTTTGCTGAAGAAGATTGGCCCTGAGCTAACATCCATGCCCATTTCCCCTACTTTATGTGGGATGCCACCACAGCGTGGCTTGATGAGCCATGTGTAGGTCTGTGCCTGGGATATGAACCTGCAAACCCCAGGCCGCCAAAGTGGAGCACACAAAGTTAACCACTTGGCCACGGGGCTGGCCCTTAAATGTCATGTTTTTAGGCAGAGCGAGGAGTAAGTTATCTTGCTAGAGAATCAGATGACAAAGATTGTGTTTATTATTCATTGATGTTATAACTGAGCTAAAGGAGACAATATCCATTGATGTCAACGTAAGCATTCATGACAAAATTCCCAACTCACAAGAAAGAGACAGCAAAATTAGAAAAACTTAGATGGGATATTTAATAATGGCAAAATTTCTTCATAAAAACAAAAACTGAAAATGAAGCTGGAACCAAATTAAGTTTCTGAGTGGCTTATTTGTAAATCAAGCAAGGAAAACCATTTACTGGTGGTGAATTAATTAAATTATGTTTGATTGCAATGGACAAAAGTATCCAGAAAAAATAAACTTGTTTAAGACGACTAGATTTTTGGTGAGAACAATTCTTCAAAGATTTGAGACCTTGGGTAACACAGCAGTAGTCAATTAAGAAAACATAGTGATTGATTTCAAGTGATTTACTGTAGCTCTTGATGAGTCAACAGATGATATCGATACTGCTCAGATCCTACATCTGAATATATGCCAAGCTTGCAGTGATTAAAGAATCAACCCATATGAATATTCTCTGTGGATAGGCAAGAAGACTTTCAAAGAAGTTAAGAAAACATGAATTCAGCACACCCCGAAGTGGAATTTGTTTAGATATATTACAATGAATGCTGATAAAAATGTATGTGTAGTAGAAAAAGGAAAAGTTGGGTAAAGTTACAAAACTTGTGGGAATGTAATGTGACTAAGGACTATGGATATTCATTGTGATATTCACGCAGGTACTTCCTGGAAAACGTTGATCTCTATTGCTTGTAACGGTTGTGAATATGACCTTCATTTCCTCTTATTGACTTAACTATTGTCAGTTGTGTCAAGCTGCTTCACTTTCCAAGACGTCAAAAGTTAGAATAAGAAGTGAGATCTTCATTCCCATACAAATTTGTAGTGAATATATTTCCTGGGCTCAAACTACAGGTCTGACTGTTTTTTGGGTCTTAATGCAAGTGTAAAGGAAATTTTCAGTTATCAAAATCCATTTTTACTGTATAATTGAGGAGCTTCCATGTAATCTTCAAGTTGAAGGGATTAATCTGCAGTATAACACATAAAAAGGTGGATATCAAGAGGAGAATCTAATAGAATTCTATAAATGACCTTCCATGATGAATACATTCAATTAAAATTATAAGCTTGTGGATTGATTCAATATTTAACAGTACTTATTTGTGTGGAAAGAGATTTTCTAAGATGAAATATGTAGAATCTTATTACATAGTAGCACTAAACACTAAATTCCGACCTCCGTTCAGCAAACTGTTATCCAGAAAAAGTGGTGAGATCAAAGTTTATTTCTCATTCGGACTGTGATTTCAACTTTTTCATGGATTTTCTGATTGTTGTCTCTCCTTTTGAATTCTGCACCTTTATCCTTTTCTTTGGGTTTTCCAAGTTTCTGTTTTGACATCAGTTCTGTCATAACTCCTAATTTTTCCTAAAGTCTTCTCCCATGGCTGCCAACCATTTTCTCCTCTTTATCCAGCTGGAGTTTTTGCCCCTAGTCTTGCAGCCCTGCTGTAGAGGACTGACTCCAAGAGAAGTCGGGTCTCTCAGCCTTTTCCCCACCCCATGCTCTACATCCACAAACCTTGTTTTTCTGGACTATTCACTCAGTGTATTCCTAAGACAGGGTTCATGGCAGATAACACTTATGGGTCTGAAAAGATCTGTTTTGTCTTCACACTTGGTGACACTTTTGGCTTGGTATAGAAATACAAACTGAAAAGTTTCTTTTCATTACTCTGATGGTTTTTCTCCACAATCTTTTAACTTTTAGTTTAACAAGTCTGTTATCATTCAAATCCTCATTTACCAATGGATATCTTGTATAATTTCTTTTCTTTTTTTTTTTTAGTGCTGTTCTCTTTGGCCCAAGAATTATTTATTTATTTATTTTTATTGAGGTAAGATTGGTTTATAACATTATATAAATTTCAGGTGTACATTATTATATTTCAATCTCTGTGCAGACTCCATCATGTTCACCACTCAAAGACTAGTTACCATCTGTCACTATACACATGTGCCCTTTTAATCCTTTCGTCTTTCTCCTCTTCCCCTCGTAACCACCAATCCAATCCCTCTTTCTACATGTTTTTTTTTGTTGTTGTTGTTTTTATCAACATATTACGAGTGAAATCATATACTATTCGACTTTCTCTGACTTATTTTGCTTAGCATAATACCCTCAAGTCCATTCATATTGTTGTATACGCCATACACAAAAATTAACTCAAAATGGATTAACGACTTGAATGTAAGACCTGAAAACACAAAACATCTAGAAGAAAACATAAGCAGTACACTCTTTTACATCGATCTTAGTGGTATCTTTTTGAATGCCATGTCTGACCAGGCAAGGGAAACAAAAGAAAAAATAAACAAAGGGGACTACATCAAACTAGAAAGCTTCTGCACAGGAAAGGAAGCCATCAACAAAATGAAAAGACAACCTAACAATTGGGAGAAGATGTTTGCAAATCATAGCTCTGATAAGGGGATAATATGCAAAATGTATAGAGAACACATACAACCTAACAACATAAAAACAAACAACTGAATTAAAAAGTGGGCAAAGAATCTAAACAAACATTTTTCCAAAGAACACATACAAATGGCCAACAACCACACAAAAAGATGTTCAACATCACTCATCATTAGGGAAATGATTTATTTTTCAATCTAGAATTTTTCACAACTTTTAAATTCTTCGAATGCTGATATTTTATAGCCATAGATCTAGGTATGAGTCTCTTCTTTCATTCTATTTAGGACCCTCTAGATCCTTTCAGTGATGAAATTCTGGCTTCCTTGTCTCCACTAATTTCCCTTCTCTTAAATAGTCAAATATGTTGATACTTTATATCTTTTTTTCTTTTTTAATAATTATATTTACCAGCTATTTGTATTTTTGTTCCATGATTTTGGAGAGTCCTTCAAAATTATCTTCCTTTTGTTGTAGCTTTATTTTTAAATTTGCAATTATATGTTTACTTTCTTAGAACTTTTTCTTGTCTCTAATAACTCCAATCAAATCTCTCTAAGAATACAACTGCAAGTGATGCTTAATTGTTAATATTTTTGGATTTCTCTGGGACGTTCTTTTATATTTGCCATGGCTTTTCTTCTTTATGTTAATTGTTGAGTGTTGGACTCAACAATTGTTGAATCCAATTGTTGGACCCAATTGTTGAGCGTTGGATTTTCTATTCATATCCTAAACTAAGGCAGTAAAGAAGACCTCTATGTACTAAGGTAAACACATCCAACTGGCTTTTGTTTTAAGGTATTAGGATGAGGTCCCACCCATTACCCTGGAAAACTCTTAAATGCCAAAAAAGAATGAAATTTTATTCCGGTATGATAAAACTCACAGTGTCAGCTTTAACTTTACAGATAATTTGTATAATTTCCATAGACAATAAAGCTCTGATATCTTTGCCTAGGCTTGAGTGGCTGGCTGAAACCCTTTCTGTATCTACATACGATATAGAGGAGAGGAATGAGTGAATTAACTGTTCCATATATACACCTTCAATTAACACCTTTGCTTTCAGCTGCGTATGTCTGACTCTCCCTTTGCTGAACTCCTGCTTGGCATAGCTCTCTCTCTGAACGCAGCCACGTTGGTGTATATTCTAGACTGTGACTTCCTCTGTTCTTTCTAATCAATCCACAACGGCGATTTCCTTTTGGTTTCTCAGACACTTGTCAAAAAATGTGTTCAGTGGTGGCATATCCACATGTTCTCTTTGTTTTAATTCCTTCTACATATTTTTAATGGAGTATTGAGAATGAAGAAAGAAAATGAGACTTGTGTCTCAGTCTGCCATTTTGAAATGGAAACACATTCAGCAAACATTTATTGAGCACCTATTGCGTGACAGCACTTTGCCATATTTTTATGTATAGAACAAAAATGGTCTTTAAACATAAAAGTTTTACCTTCTAGTGGCAATGACAATCAATAAATAGTTACAATATAATTAAAAATTATGATGAGTAACATGAAGAGAAAGCACAGTATCCTGATCAACTCTATTTGAGATTTGATGGTCAGGAAAAAGAACCCCACTGAGTAGAAAGCAATTAATCCCAGCCTTAAAAGATAAGAAGTAGTTGTGTGTGGAGAAAGAGGGTAGAATATTACAGGCAAAAAGATCTCTATTTGAAAAGGCCTTTGTATAGTAGAAGTGAGTGACTGAAAGAAAGCCAAAGAGCCTGTGAATGAGCAGGTAGCAAACCAAGAAGAGTTTAGAGACAAAAGCAGAGGCCAAATTATTTAGGGCATTGTAGACCTGGAAGACTGTAGAATTTATATTCTTTGACATATTTTATTCAAGTATATGAAACAATTTATGTTTTAAGAAGATCATTTTGTTTTTCTGAGAATAGTTTGGAAAGAAAAGGTGGGACATAAGGATAAATGTCAGGAGCTCATCTCAGGAGTTCAGACAGGAGATGTTGGTGACCTGAGCTAAGATGATGGCAGAAGAGAAAAGAAAGAGATTTAATCACTGAGACTTAACAAAGATTTGGTTGTAAGGGTAAGAAAAGAGAAGAATCCAGACGACTCTTGAATTATTTACTACAAAACTGATTGTCTTGTGTAATTTTTATTGAGATGGGGGTGACTGGGGAAGAAAAGAATGAAGAATTTAATTTTGGACTCATTACGTTTAAGACACCAGTAAAACATTCAAATGCAAATGCTAAGACAGGAATGTGAGACTGAGAATTTACATTTTGTTCTATTAGTACATATGTGAGGATGAAAACCATGTGACTGGATGAGGACAAAGAAGAAAGGGGCGAGAAGAAGAAACAGAACCTGGTTCTCAGGTCGGCTAGAGGCAGAGGAGGCAGCAAGGAAGACTGAGAAATAATATAATCAAGAAGGCACAGAAAAAAAGCCAGGAAATTCTGAAATCAATCATGAAAGTGAAGAAAAAATAGTGTTTAAAGAAGGAAGCTTTCAATGAAAGGCAGAGCAGCATGCATTAGATATGTTGATTTTGACAATGGCAATTTCAGAAAAGCCAAGTTAATTGGAGTATTTTGAAGAGTAAATGAGAGACAAGAACGTGGTTGGAAAAAAGCATATATAGAAAATTATTGTAAGAATTTTAGATAAAAAGGAGACCAGAAAGCAACTGAATGGACATATGAGGTAAAGGAGGGTTTTATTTATTTGGTTATTTGTTTGATGATAAGATGAAAGACGTTACATCTTATTATGCAAAGCTTCCCATCTAAGTGCTCAGGCCTACGGTTGCACCATAATGTTCCAGATGGCCTGAGAGAGGGGGAGTCATTGCCTCAGTACATGAACAGTCTCACCAGTTTTATCCAGTGTGACTTAAAATTATCATAAATTTATATGTGTGACACGACATGAAACATTGTTAAGTAGCGACTTTTGGCATACGGAAATCATCCAGTAGAGAGAGAGAGAGATGGAGATGGAGGGAGAGAGAGAGAGAAAGAGAGAGAAAGCTTAATGATGCAGCAAGAGAGAAAATAACCAAAGAGGCAAAGTCATTTAGAAGGCATTATAGATAGAATGATTCATTGTTGCCAAGAGAAAGAAAATTTCGCCATTTTTTCAGTAAAAAAGGAAATGAGTTCCTGGCAAATGCAGGTAGGTTTGTAGATTTGATCATAAGAAGATGATGGGCATCTTTTGGAATGATTTCCATTGTCTATGTAAAATCTAAGGCAAGATTATAATAT